>NC_000071.6:52818284-53083284 GCF_000001635.26 Mus musculus
AAAATTATAGAATCATTAATTCTCTTGAAATTTTCATTTGCGTCCTTCTTTGTGAAGATTGGATGGCTTGAAGCGGAGTGGATTTTCAAGATCATTTGGGTAAATCTAGTTTCATAGTTAAGGAAATTGAGGCCCATCAAGGAGGCATTTGAGTTAAGTGGAGAAATGCATAAATTAAAATCAAAGTATTTAATTGTGAAGCCCAGGAAAGGAAGAAATAGGGAATGAATAATTTACACCGATTTTAATAAGACATTTTAATTTTTAATTGTGGAACTTGGCTTTTACAACAAATTGAACATTTTAAAATTTGTTTTTGTAGGACGGCAGGAAATGGAGCCATTGCTTTCTCTGCAAAAAGTGTGTGAAGCCTTGTAAGTGTTTGGCCTGGTGTTTGGGATCCTGGGAAAACATTTTTGAGTCCTTTTCATGTAAATAGGGTTTTTATTTTCAGAAAATAATGTAGAGACCGACATTGACTTTTATAATGACCAACATGTATGCCCTTCACAGGGAGAGCTGCTGACTTCCAGTCAGTGTGGCTGTTGGCTTCTTTACTTCCACTGGGCTCCGTGCCCTTCAGCCAGCCTGTATTGTGGCAACGGCTGCCAGGTTGTGACACGCTGGGCAAGGGTTGGATTTAAGTTATAACAGAAGACACGGGTTGATGTGAGATTCAAACACTGTCCCTTGATCTCTTTAGCCATCAGCGGAGCTAAGCAAGTCACCCACAAGGTTTGAAGTACACATCATTCATGATAACCTACCTCAGCAGTTAGTAAGACGAAAAATCACATTAAATGAACCTCTTCTGAAACTTGGGTTTTCTTTTACAGCCTGGATCCATTGTAACACCTGCAATCGCTGTGCACTCCCAGACCATTCCTGTTTGGGGCCTAAAGATGGCTGCTTTATTTGTGGTGCGCTGGATCACAAACGCAGCAATTGTCCCAACATCGGCACCTCTTGGAGAGCTAACAAGTTAGTTGAATTCTTTGGCTTTCTGGAAAAAAGATTGCTCATGTCAAGCTTCCTAGGAGCAATCTACAGAAGTACAAAGCTTTCAGAGGACTCAGAATTTTTCAGAGTGCTAAATCGTTCCTCTCACCATTACGTGTGATTTCCGAGGATTGCAGGGCGGGCACCACGGCAAGCAGAGAGTGTGTGCATCAGGGAGTCCTGCCTTGACAGCTTTCACACAGGACAGCCAGGATTGGGGAGTGGGGGCGAGTGGGCACCTCTACATCCCCCATGCTTCCTAGACTCTGCGGGCTGGTCGGATGCAGACACCTGCTGGCGCGAGGAGATAGCGAAGGCATTCCTGGTGGAAGGAGCATGCCGTTTTATAGCAGCAAAGCAGAAATTCCAAAGCAGAAAAGGGCTGAATTTGTTGCCTTATAACTGGAAGCGTCACAGGTTAATGTGGGATTCAAACGCTGCCCCTAGAACTCTGAGCCAAATTAAAATGAGCTGAGCGAACCAGCCATAAGATTTGAAGTACACCTTATTTATGTTAGTACTAGTTAGTTCTGTAAATTCTGTCAGCATTTACACATGCTTTTTTACTTAAATATTTAAAATGTTATTCTTTTTCATGATGGTTTTCACATCTCCTACACTAACATTTTTCATTGATAACGCACAGTAAAACTCAGAGTAAACTGAGTCCCGTGATTATAGCAATTTTAGGAAAAAGGACCAACTGGGCTAATGGAAGAGAGCAGCCCAGCAGCCCCCTTTAACTGTGTGTGGGTGACCTGCCTGCATGGATGTCTGGGCATCCTGAGTGCCTGATGTCTGAGGAGCTCACAAAGGGCTATCGGATCCCCTGGAACTGGAGCTACAGACAGTTTCGAGCTTTCATGAAGGTGCTGGCAGTGAACCTGGGTCCTCTGGAAGATCAACCCGGCCTCTAAACCACTGACATCTCTCTAGCCCCTGAACACACCTTTTTTAAAAAAATGTTAGGGATCATGTCTTCTTGTTTCAGTGATTTAAATTATAAAACAAAAATAGAACCTTGGTATTACACACTACCTACAGATTACTAAATAGCTAAATTTAACATTATGTGAAAATTGAGATTATGGTAAACAATTTCCTAATCATCTTATTTTGTGATGAAATGAACAGCTACTACGAGAGGTTTTTGAAGCTTCAGCTGCTATGATGGTATTATAGGTATTGTCTGCCTTATTTATCTGTTTGTTTAAATCCAGTAGGACATTTTCCATTAAGGACCAGCTCTTGAGCTATGTTTCCTATTTAGACTGAGTTTTTGGTTTTGTTTTTCATAAATTTACTTTGTAATTATTTCTACTGAGTAGTTCAAGGTAGAAGAATAAATTTTAAAAATTAATTAAATGCATTTTATAATTTTCCCCTTAGAAGCCTCCAATAACAAAACACAGCCCATCTACCTATTGGTCTAGGATGGTTGCATCATTTACAGTGCAATTTTGAGTACAGTCAGGAGTTAACATGCTCAGCCTTTAATTCTGTGAATTAATGTATATGAAAATTGAATCTCCTGCTGGCTTTTCGAGACAGGGTTTCTCTGTGTAGCCCTGGCTGTCCTGGAACTCACTCTGTAGACCAGGCTGGTCTCGAACTCAGAAATCCACCTGCTTCTGCCTCCCAAATGCTGGGATTAAAAGCGTGCACCACCACGCCCAGCTGAAAATTGAATCTTCATATTGGTGTGAGTTTTGGTTTTAAGACAGTTTTGCTCTGTGGCTCAGGCTGGCCTGGAAATTGAGTTTCCCCACACGCTGGGCTCACAGGCCTGTGCTGCCACACTGGAGTGGTGTTTACTAATGGACTATAGGCTCTCTCAATAAGCTCTGTGTATGTTTGCTGTTGAAAAAAGCAAGTCTAGCTTGGTGTTGTGGTGCCTGCCTTAAATCCCAGCACCGGGGAAGCAGTGGTGGGCAGAGTTCCTGGTTAGCCAGGGCTATGGTGTCGTGACGCCCTGCTAGAACTTTTTTTTAAGCTAGTCTTTTGTTGGAGTGTTAGTGACATTCTGTTTCAGGGGTGGGGAGCAGAGACTGACTTCCAGTATTGGATTTTGTCAACTTTAAGAGCAAATCCTTTGTGGTACAGTCTGCCTACAATCCTCAGGTAGTGTTGCCTTCTTCAGCCAGAGGACTCTCCTTTTCTCAGTTACTCCTCTCTAAAACAAACAAACAAACAAACCCCAAAATAACTCCCAGAAACACACACATCTGCATAATGAAATTGACAAAAATATTTTAAGAAATTTATTTTTTTTTATTTTATATGTATGAGTGCTTTGCCTGTACCTATCATGTATGTGATCATGTCCCTGCCTGATGTCTGCAGAGGCCAGAAGATGCCCTGGAACTAGAGTCACAGATAGTCACAGTTGCCACATGGGTGCTGGGAATCAGGCCCAGGCTCTCTGCAAGAGCATCAACCTCTCCAGCCCTGAAAAAAAAAAGCCCCTTCTTTATAAATGGCAGTACTTTAAAGATATTTGAGCATACCGTGGCGTGCCATATCCTTCAGTCCTAGCATTTTACAGCTGTCTTTTGTAGTTTGTTTTTCCATGGTTAATTTTTCCCTCAGATGTGAACTGGAATGGTGCTGGCTCCCTCTTGTGGTGAAGCTCATTCTGTCAGTTATATAAATCCGAAGGGTAGAGGACAAATACTAGGTCAGTGTAATTTTAAGGCAAACTAAAATGAGTAATTTTACTCAGCCAGAGTACCCCAGTTCACACTTTGCTCTTGAAGGCTTTGTTTATATACATTACAATGGAATGCTTCTTAGATTCTTTCCTTCTGCTTATTCCCTAGTGAAATCTGGTTTATTTTCAATCCTGCTTATGAATAGATGAACCAAAGAGAAATTTAAAATTTCTCAACAAGGCTTCATTGACTTTTCTATTAGAGATTATACTTTACTCCATTAGAGTTTCTAAATCCTTACTTACCAAGAAGCTTTCCTACTTTAAGGAAATGACTGGTTGAGAGAGGAGGTTTCTGTAACACACAAACAATATAAAGTGACTTTTATTTTGAGCTGGTGGGTATTCTTAGTCCATAGCACAAAATATGGAAGATATAAATCATTAGAGTTCTGCTGAGTGGCCAAGTAAAACTTCAACTAACTGGTGTTCATGGATGGTCCTGCAGGGCTGCCGTTTTACTAGTTGGGTAGTTATTATCAGATGAGGCGGAACACAGACTCTAGAGTCAGGCCCTGCCACTCTCTACTTGGGTGAATTTAGGACTTCAGAGCCTCGAGGTTTTTTTACCTGAAAAAAAAAAAAAAACCCAAAAAGCAGAGAAACATTTACCTAGTGTAGTTTCCTAGTTCCTTGAATTTCAAGGCCATGCCCGCTCTTGTGTATTTCAGCACCCAATACAACCTATGCTAAAGGAACAGAAAGAGTCTGCTGTTCACCGTGGCCTTTCCCAGGTGTCTTCCTGGAGGATCAAGAAGTGAGGGCCTAGCTTAGTTTGGCTCACAGGAGCCATGGCTTCTGACTCTCAACAACTAATGCTGCTTGGTAGTCAGAGCCTTTGCCAGCTATGCCCAGGGGCACAGTGTGTGCACCAGCACAGTCCTCGATAGGGCAAGTGGCATGGTTCTGCTAGTGTGGAGAAGTGAGTAAGTAGTCAGGACTCTCGCCATCACGGGCAGCAGCATCTTGGTGGTGAGAGCAGCAGAGCAGAGGATCTGTTCTGTCCGCCGTGGCAGGTTGCAGCGGGGCCTGACTGTTCCAGCCTGTTCCTTTAGAACAGCTTGCTTTCAGGAAGCTTGGGACACAGAAGTCAGGCATCCCTTGAGGTGCTAGCTGGCACTTTTACACCTGCGAGGGGAAGGGAGATTAGCTTCGAGGCTTTAGGAAAGGGCCTCTGCAATGTGGTCAGTTTTCCTTTACTTGTTGTGCAGTTTCATTTCTCTGCCCCTGCTGACTGCCGCATGTATTAATCCCTTTCTTAAAAAAAAAAAATGTAATTCAGGGACTTGGAAATGGAAGTGCTGAGTTGAGCAGTATAAATGTAGCAAAGAGACAAGCCCATTGGGGTGGCTGCTCACTCGTGTGGCGTGTCTGTCCCGAATAGCTTGTTCTAAATGTAGTAACCATCTTTTAAAGAAATGTCTTCGGAAATGTCTTTTGTGTGATCAGGCCCATCTCTTTCCTTGTTGTCATGGTTAGGACACTGGGGATTTATGCTAGCCCCACAGTAAATTCTTTCATGTCTTCTATTTTCCTATTTGGATAGCCAGTTAATTAAACTTCAGCATAATTACATAATTCACTGTGCTCATTCCATAAAATAATTTAGCACCTTGCTTTTCAGAGCTGTCAGAAAGCAGAAGCAAAGAAAACGTAATAAGATAAGAAGGGAGGCACTAAAGGACAATCCATGAATCACACATCTGCTCCAAGAAGAAGGAAGAGGAGGGAAGGGGCCATCAATATCCTCACTCCTAAATGTCCAGTGACTTGAGAATAAGCAAGATTTATAGTCCAACCTTTGATGCCATTTTCTCCGCGTGCCACATGGACTTAAATCCAGCTGCTTTCAAAGGTGTGCCCCTTCCTAAGCCTGGTAATGGGCAGGTGGCATTTGCTGGCTATGTCCCTTCAGCTGCCTCTGCAGACCGGGGAGCCTTCTGTAGGCAGCAGGTTGCCTGGCTCTCTCTCCACGCTTTTCCACCCTTTAACGCCTCACCAGTGTTTATTTTGGCCTCTTTTGACTGAGAAACTGACGGATGTTCAGTACCTGTTTACTTCGATACCGGATAGAAATGCAAATGAAAGTCTACCGCTTACCTGCTTACCTCGTGTGCGTTGAGCTTTTGTTTCACTTTAGGTATGAAACTCTTGTTAAATGACCAAGTCATACATTAAAGCACATCTGGTCCATAGCCCATCGGCCACATGTGCCCCAGGATAGCTATGAATGTGGCCAATCATAAGCACACTTAATACATTGTGAGGCTTTTTGTGAGATTTTGGTCATGACTTGTTCTCACAGACCTTGAGTAGGAACATTGTAGATGATGTCGTGTTGCAGTGTCAAAAGTTGGGCACAGCCGGCCAGTGGTGGCGCACGCCTTTAATCCCAGCACTTGGGTGGAAGAGGCAGGTCGATTTCTGAGTTTGAGGTCAGCCTGGTCTACAGAGTGAGTTCCAGGACAGCCAGGACTACACAGAGAAACCCTGTCTCGTAAAAACAAAAACAAAACAAAAAAAAGTTGGACGCACTAAGACTCTTTTAACAAAAAGTATCATACATAATATTTATGGATTGGATCTAGAGATGGTGGGGGAAATTGTTATTGAAACGCTGTAAAGATAAAAGGATTGTAATTGTTTTATTATTAAATCTTTATTTTTCAGTACTTTTTTCAGTTGTTATTCCTTTTTTTTTTTAACATTTTACAATCAGTAGTTGTACGTGTGCCTGTGTGTACCCATGCATGCCACAGCACTCATGTGCGAGTCGGGGACAGCTTGTGAGAGTATGTTCCCGACTGTGGGATTGGCCTGAGTTGACAGACTTGGGGGCACGACCTTTCCCCACCTCACTTGTCTTCTGTTGGTGCGGGATCACTCATGTTGGATGGATGTCTAGGATGGTGATTGCACTGGTATTTTAGGGTCCTCATGCCTGCTGTAGGTTTACCCCTTTGTGAAAGGCGTTGGTCACATAAGGCAGGGTGGTGATTAACTCCCTCATTCCTGTACTGAGGAGCACTTCCTGGCTGGGTGGCCTTTGTCAGATCTCCTCTCTAAGCCTCTGTGTCTTCAGTATGGCATATATGTCAGCTTTGCTTTGTGATCTCGGTTCTCTGTGGTGAGCAAGCTGTATAACCCAGCTTTTGACCCAGGTGCCTAGCACTGAAGAGAGTAGTTCCATATCGTAGAAGAAGCAGTTCATGGCTCCTTTTCTCTGCCCGCTACCTGGCTTTATCTCTTTAAGACTGAATGGTTGCAAATGGACTAATTTGCATAATGACTTGTCTTTTCCTAAACAGCAGCTCTGGAACTCCTTGTGAAGCCTCCTGGCTTGGTAGCTGGAGCCCCGTGAGTTCTCTATCTACTCCCTGTAATCCAGGACAGTTGGATGTGTGATGCGGGATGTTTAAGCATGGAGCAGATCAAATTGATAGTGGTCGACATCAGGTGGCATCAAAAGATAAGTTCGTTGGGTGCAAGGGCTTGGCATGCAACCCTG
Organism: Mus musculus; assembly: GCF_000001635.26. NCBI lineage: Eukaryota > Metazoa > Chordata > Mammalia > Rodentia > Muridae > Mus > Mus musculus. Next base: position 52,825,502 of record NC_000071.6, read on the forward strand.
CTGATCTGTGTTCCTTCCCCAACCATGTAGAAAGCCAGATGTGTAATCCAGTCCGCCTACGGGAGGTAGAGACAGAAGAATTGCTGGTAGCTCATGCGCTACTTAGCCTAGGGTTTAAGAAATAGGAGAGACCCCAAATCGAGGCAAGGTGGGAAGAGCCGACTCACATAAATATTTGTGGCACATCTTCCCCTGCTTGCAGATGCACACACACATTCGCGTGTATACCCCCAAATACATTTTATTTTTCTATCTATCTATCTATCTATCTATCTATCTATCTATCTATCTATCTATCTATCTATATCTTGTCTATATATAAATATGCACATATAAATATACACACATATACAAAATACACATATTTATGTGTGTATATATATACATACACAACTATATGTATATACACACACACACACATATATATATATAGACACACATACACACACACATACACATTTAAAAGTTGGTTAAGCCCTGAGACTTAAGCTTTAAGACACTCTTATCTCCCTCTGTTTTGTGTCTACTTGTTTGATTTCTGTTTGGTAAACCCAGGCTTATGTGTGTGTGTGTGTGTGTGTGTGTGTGTGAGTGTGTGCTGGACAATCGTTCTAGCCCTGAGCTTCAGTCCCAGTTCCATCTTGTCACTGTACACAGATGACTGTGATGATAGGAGGGGCAAGTCTGAGACAAGAGCTGGGCATTGCTGTGTTCCCCTCTCTGTTTTCAGCCTGGATAGGGACACTTCCAGACTTTCCTGTGTCTACCTAGCCATGGTATCTATTGGGTTCTCTAGAACTCAGATATCGGAGGGACCATGACCACTGAAGAGTTGGGTCCTGATGGCCAGTCATCATTTGTAACCCCATATTCCTTAATTTTAAGATACTATCAGTTATAAAATAGGTCATCCAGTTAGGTGTCATGGAACATACCTACAATGTGGCTATTCTAGAGGCTGATGAGGGGGGGTGGCTGGAACCTGTGTTTAGGCCTAGCCCACTCAACACAAGAAATTCACCATTGATTTTGTCCTCGATTTCCCTAGGGAAAAGGTGCAACACTTCAGTAATTGTCTATACTAGTTTTTAGATTTTCTGATTTTGGAAATATTGAAACGTAGAAAAGTTACATCTTAGAATTAAGGAGCCTAAGCCTTAGTAATAGTCAGGAGTAATGTACTATATAACTCTGAGGCATGGTCACACATGCAGGTAATCTCAGCATTCTTGAGATTTTAATCCTATTCAAGCGACTAAGATCAAAAGTTTAAGACCACCTTGAGCATTTTAGCCAGACCCTGCCTCAAATTAAGAGCAATAAAATATGGGGTAGGGTATGGTTTAGTTAGTGGTGTGCCTGGTATGAATAAAGCCCGGGTTTAATCCCTCTCTCTGCAAAAGTGAAAATAAGCTTTAAATAGCTACTCTCAGACTTGGAGTGTTCAGTAGTTAAGAGAACTTGATGTTCTTCCAGTCAGACTAAATTCAGTTTCCAGTTTTGGTTTTGTTGGTGGTGGTTTTTTTGACTCTGTGTGTGTGTGTGTGTGTGTGTGTGTGTGTGTGTGTGTGGTGGTGGTGGTGGTGGTATTTTGTTTTTGTTTTTGATTTTGATTTTTAAAGACAGAGTCTCCCTGTGTAGCCCTGGCTGTCCTGGAACTCACTCTGTAGAACAGGCTGTCCTTGAACTCAGAGATCTGCCTGCCTCTGCCTCCTGTGTGCTGGGAATAAAGACGTGTGCCACCACCACCCAGATGAACGTTATTTTCTTACACAATTAAAAAGAAGTGGTTTAATGAATCTGTTCACATTTAGTGAATACTAATTTTAGGCAGATAGAACTGGTGTTCTCAGAATAAGCTAATGGGAAGATTTCTTTTGTCTCTGGGACGTAGGACGTGAGAATGGGCTCAGTGTTCTGATTATAGACATTTGAGTATCTGAACTTTAAAGTACATGCCTGAGACAGCAGTAGAAGATCTCTATGCTTTGAAAAGGGAATTTTAAATGAATAATATCCTAACTTATTTTTTATCGCTGTGATAAAGGGGATGTCCAAAGCAACTTGGGGAACAAAGGGTTTGTACATCCCAGTTCATCACCGATCAAGTTAGGAGACAAATTAAACAGGACAGGAAGTTAAAATCAGCAGCTGAAGTAGAGGCCGTGGAGGAACACTGCTTACTGGCTTGCTCTCCTTGGTTTGCTAGCTCACTTTGCTTTCTAGAAAACCCAGGATTGCCTGCCCAGAGTTGGCTCTATCCACAATAGGCTGGGCTTTCCCAGATCAATCATGAGCCAAAAGGATGCTTCACAAACTCATATACCGGGCCAATCTCACGGTAACATTTCCTCAACTGAGGTGAACCTCTTCCAAGGTGAACCTAACTTGTGTCCAGCTGACAAAAAACCTGCCAGCAAAATATTTACATGTAAATTTCATTCCACTTGTTACAAAATTAGTGGTACTGGGCTTAGGGAAATGGCTTCGTAGGTAATGACACTTGCTACCAAGCCTGAGCTTGATAGTTGGAGCCCACGTGGAGGAGGGAGAGAACGGATGCCTCCCAGCTGTTCCTCTCTGACCTCCACACACACTTCCACAGTTATACTTACACCTAAAAGTCAATAAAAGTTAAAGCAAAGTTCATTTCACTGGCCAGAGATGTGCCTCCCTAGCTATCGAGAGGATAAAGGGCATGTGGTAAGGAGGGGGCAGCAAATTCAGGCCCTCTGTAGGCTATTTTTCATATTTCTTTTTACATTACATTGAAGTGGGCAGGCACCAACAAAAGGTTTTTGGTTTACTTTTACTCTGAAAGCACAGCTGTTCATTTTTACGGAGTTGAAGGCTCCAGTGTCCTCCCAGCACAGCTGCCATCAGACCCTGTTACAAACAGTCCTTGTGTGTCCTCTAACTGTCTTGATCATTTTTAACTGAGTCTGTTCTCTCTTCTTCCCTCTTATGAAGAAGAGCAAATCCTCTGCCTGCCTCAGGTGTGTCTGCCATCTCAAAGCCTCTAAAAACTTGGTTCTTTCGCCCAAATTTTACTTTACAAGGCACAAGGCAGAAGAGTAAATAAATGGGCACTGACATTGAAAGCTTATATCTTCCAGAGAGATGGTACAGAAGGCTGGGGGACTCAGAGGAGGCATGATATAGTAACTGGCTCAAGGAAGACTTCACCAAAGGAAGCCGGAATCCAGTCAATCCTCACAGTCCCGTAAGACAATCCAAGCAGACAAGGCAGTAGGGGATAGAAACGGTGCGCACACTGAAGAATGAGTCTAAGTAGGAGACTCTTGCAGGAAAACCTAAAATCTGCTGGGCGAGGGCCTGCAAAATGACTCTGTTTCAATAACTTCTATTAATACAAGCAGTCTGCCCTGCTACCTAGCAACTTATCAGTAACTGCATGCAGCAGCAATTGCAGAAAGTTTGAAGTATACTACAACCCAAAGAAAGGCAGGTACAATTTTCTTGATATTTTTTTCAATTAGATTCTTTTATAAGTAGAAGTATGAAACTTGCTCAAGCTACCCATCAAAAATAAATGAAAAAAATTATTGACACCATAATTGGAAATGCTGTCTGTCTTAGTTACGGCTTTACTGCTATGAACAGACACCATGACCAAGGCAAGTCTTATAAAGAAACATTTAATTGGGGCTGGCTTACAGATTCAGAGGTTCAGTCCATTACCATCAAGGTGGGAGCATGGCAGCATCCAGGCAGGCATGGTGCAGAAGGAGCTGAGAGTTCTATGTCTTCATCCAAAGGCTGCTAGTAGAAGACTGACTTCCAGGCAGCTAGGGTGAGGATCTTATGACCACCCACAGTGACACACCTACTCCAACCAGGTTACACCTATTCCAACCAGGTCACACCTCCAAATGGTGCCACTCCCTGGCCCAAGAATATACAAACCATCACATTCCACTCCCTGGCCCCTATAGACGTGTTCAAACACATGAGTCTATGGGGGGGGGCATACTTAAACATAGCATAATGCAAAATGCATTTAGTCCAACTTTTAAAGTCCTCATACTCTATAGCAGTCTCAACAATGTTAAAAATCCAAAGTTCAAGGTCTCTTCTCAGATTCATCCAATCACTTCACTGTAATCCCCAAAGAAAGGCAGGAAACCAGCTGGGCAAATTCCAAACTCTGCATCTCCAAGGCTGATGTCAAAGTGGTCTTCAGATCTCCACTCCTTTTTCATCTTTGTTGACTGCAACAAACTGCTTTCTCCTGGGCTGGTTCCACTCCCTGTTAGCAGATTTCCTAACCATATATCCCATGGCTCTGGCATCTTTAACATCTTTGAGTCTCCAAGGCAATTTCAATGTTACAGCTTCTTGTTTCCGTGTCTGAGATTCCACTTGATCTTTGGGGCTCCTCCTAAGGGCTGACATCACTTCTCCAGCTCTGCCCTCTGCCTTTCTTTGGGGATTACAGTTAAGTGATTGGATGAATCTATACCACTCTAAGCTCAGGTTGATCCACTCCACTATGGCTTCTGTTCTTGGTGATCATCCCATGGTACTGACATCTCCAATACACTGGGGTGTTCCACTCCAACTAGGCTTCACCAATAGCCTCTCCTAGGCTCTCTTCATGGTGCCAAGCCTCAAATACTTTGCATGACCCCTTCAGCTCTGGGCCATCAACTACAGCTGAGGCTGCACCTTCACCAATGGCCTTCCATGGCCTCTCACAGGGCCAAGCCTCAGCTGCTCTTCATAACCCCTTTATGCTTTCAAAACCAGTACCACCTTAGTGACTCTTTCCCATTACCAAGTACAGCTGCAGAGGGAGGTACAACCTTGGCTATCTCTTCAGCTTCTATTTGCTCGAAGAAAACAATTCCCAGAAGATTTCACCTCAGTGACTCCGGTCTCTTCTTAATCACCGCTAATTTCTTAGCTCCAGCTAACCAGCATCGATTGTCCAAGTAGTCCCTTCTATTATTCACTCTAAAGCCAGAGCCACATGGCTAAAACTGAAGAGTTCTGCTGCTTGCAGGAATTAGAACATGACCTGCTTGTGCTATTACATTTTCACTGGCTTTCTGTTTTCCAAATCCTTCACTGCCTAAGGTTGACTATCCTGGAAATTGCTCTTTAGATTGACCTTGAAAGAAGACATCAGCATGCCTGTCTCCAGAGGTTAAAGGTGTGTATCACCATGCCTGGATCTAAATTTAGCTGGGTAGGATCTTGCCCCAAGGTACCACTCCCTTAATCTGTTATCTCCTAGAACACAGGATTTTGCTCCATTTCACTTCCTGGTACCACTTTAATACTCGAACCATATATATTTTATATTTTTCCTTTCTAAGCTTGCTATGCTTGTTCAAACTTCTCTTCATAAGACTTAACCAGAGAACAAAGTCTCTGCTGGGATTTTTTGAGACTTCCTTTGTCAGTGCAATTAATCTGAGTCTCTTCACCTTAGACTCAGGCAGACTTTTCGGACAAGGGCAAAAAGTAGCCACATTCTTCACCAAAATACCACAAAAACAGTCTTTATGCCACATTCTGAAATTCTTCTCCTTTGAAATCTCTTGAGCCAGGTCAACACAGTTCAAATTACTTCCAGCAACAATGTCTTCTCTATTCCTACTAGGATGACCCATTAAGCCCCACTTAAAGCATTCAACTGCTTTCCAAATCCAAAGTCCCCAAATCCACATTCTTTCAAATAAAAGCATGGTCAGGCCTATCACAGCAATACCCCACTCCCAGTACCAACTTCTGTCTTAGGGTTTTACTGCTGTGAACAGACACCATGACCAAGGCAAGTCTTATAAAAAACAATATTTAATTGGGGCTGGCTTACAGATTCAGAGGTTCAGTCCATTACCATCAAGGTGGGAGCTTGGCAGTAACCAGGCAGGCATGGCGCAGGCAGAGCTGAGAGTTCTACATCTTCGTCCAAAGGCTGCTAGTGGAAGACTGACTTCCAGGTAGCTAGGGTGAGGATCTTATGACCACACCCACAGTGACACACCTACTCCAACCAGGTTAGACCTACTCCAACCAGGTCACACCTCCAAATGGTGCCATTCCCTGGCCTAAGAATATACAAACCATCACACTGTCTAATGTTCTGTATCTTTTCATAAATACAAGAATTTATGTCTATAAAGATGGAAGATCCTGAAGAGGATGACTATGCCATATCCAAAAAAAAAAAAAAAAGTTCAGAAAATGTTCCTATGGTTGGACATTTGGTTTGATTTTTTTTTTTAACTACATTGAGCAAGCCAATAGTTATCATATTTTACCAAATCTGGGACTTCCTTAAAGGTAGATAGATGTGTTGTGTTAATAATTATCATGTATTACTTACTATGCAGTGTGGTGTTTGTTTTATATGTAACAATAATCATATTACTAAGTGTTTGTTTCATATAAATGCAAATATTATGGCTCTAGAACTCTTACTAGAAACTATTCAAACTGGAATCACGTGAGTTAGTCTCTGGATTTCTTTCCAAAAACAGTAAGTGAAGTTGTGGGGGCATCGTGGTTTGAATATGCTTTGCCCAGGGTGTGAAATTTGGAGGTATGGCCTTGTTGGAGTAGGTATGTCACTGTGGGTATGGGCTTTAAGACCTCACCCTAGCTGCCTGGAAGTCAGTATTCTGCCAGCAGCCTTCAGATGAAGATGTAAAGCTCCCAGCTCCTCCAGCACCATGCCTACCTGAATGCTGCCATGTCCCCACCTTGATGATAATGGACTGGACTGAAATTCTGAGCCTGTAAGACAGCCCCAATTAAATGTTGTCCTTATAAGAGTTGCCTTGGTCATGGTGTCTGTTCACAGCAGTAAAAACTCTTACTAAGATTGAAGTTGGTACCAGAAGTGGGGTATTGCTGTGATAGGCCTTTTGTCTGGAAGAATGTGGATTTGGGGACTTTGGATTTGGAAAGCAGTTGAATGCTTTAAGTGGGGCTTAATGGGCTATCCTAGTAAGAATATGAAAGATTTAGTTGCTGAGATTGATTTGAACTGTTCAGAATTGGCTCAAGACGGTTCAGTGGAGGAAAGTTTCAATATGGCCCAGAAACTGTTTTTGTAGTGTTTTGGTGAAGATTGTGGCTGCTTTTTGCCTTTGTCTTAAGAGTCTACCTGAGTCTAAGATAAAGAGACTTATATTAATTGCATTGACAAAGTCTCAAAAAAGCCCAGCAGAGACCTTGTTCTCTGGTTAAGTCTCATGAAGAACATTTTAAATAAGCATAGCAAGTTTAGAAAGGAAAAATACAAAATGTGGTTCACATATTAAAGGGGCACCAGGAAGTGAAATGGAGCTGAATCTTACGTTCTAGGAAATAAAAGATTAAGGGATTGGGGGTAAGATCCCATCCAGCTAAGTTTAGATTCAGGCATGGTGGTATACACCTTTAATTCCAGCATTACAGGCGGCAGAGCCATGCAGATCTCTGAGTTCAGAGGTTCAGTCGGACATCATCAAGGTGGGAACATGGCAGCATCCAGGCAGGCATGGTGCAGGAGAAGCTGAGAGCTCTACTACTTCATATCAAGTCTGCTAGCAGCATACTGACTTCAAGGCAGCTAGGATGAGGTCTTAAAGCTCACACCCACAGTGACACACCTACTCCAACAAGGCCACACCTCCAAATGGTGCCACCCCCTGGGCAAAGCATATTCAAACCATGACAGAGGGAAACAGTTTTGATAAACAGTACTACTGATGATAAAATGTAGACTTACTTTGCTCTCCCTTCTTGCAGAGTGGTCTTTATACTTAAAACCCAGAGCAGTTGTGATCAACAGATTGACAATTGAGGTTGCCTGGGCAGTGTCTGTCCACATTTTCTCACAAAATTGAATGCTTAGATAGCCACAGAATAAATCCTGTTTCCTCTTAACTGTGGTGAGTTTGCTACAAGTCAAGAAATCATTTAAATAAGGCGAAAGAAAACACACTATTTGTCCCTGTTAGGGAGGGTGCAAGCACTTTAACAGTATATGTCTGTAGATAGGAATCATTCAGTGTTTTGTTTTCTTTTTAAATGGTGATTTCCGTCCAATGTTAACCCTCTTTTAATTTGCTAAAATGCTGCCTGATAGAGAGGTTTGTTGTTTTAAATTCTACAATGCATCCAGGGCTGAAAACGACTGTGTGCCAAAGGAGGTCCAGTGTGTGAGTCCGGAGTTTTGATTAGAGCCTAAACCTAGAACAAAAGGGATTGTGTACACAGCAGCGAATTTCTGAGCAAACGGAAAAGGCCTGGAAGGGTTCCCACACGTCCGCGTATACAGGGTTAAGGATTCCTTTGGTACTTGCTGTGCAGCGGGCAGCCCAGAGTAGGGGACCTCCGAGACACCAGAGCTCGCTCCGCCCTAGCCACGCCCAGCTACGGCCTAGCTCCGCTCCCTTCTAGCCCCGCCCTCACCCGCTGTAGCCTAGGCTAACTTTGCCCTAAGCACTCGCTCGCCCCGCCCACACGGCTCCGCCCTACATCAAGCCCCGCCCTGCGCTCTCCCCGCCCCACCGGCGCGCGGCTGCTGTGCCACTCACTTCCTCTCGCGAAGACGTCCCGGCGTCGGCGCCGGAAGCTTTCTCCGAGCGCGGAGGGCGGAGTGAGAGGGCGGGGAAGGCCGCTGGCTAGGAGTAGGCCGAGTCTGCGACTCTGGCAGGTACCGCTGCTGGCAGGGCTTTGTGCCAGAGCTTTGTGGCCGGGTGCTCCGGCGGCCTTCTCGCGCACGTCGTTGCAGGGCCGCACCCATGCTGCGCTTTCCGACCTGTTTCCCATCCTTTCGGGTGGTGGGAGAGAAGCAGCTGCCACAGGAGATTATTTTCTTGGCCTGGTCCCCCAAGCGAGACCTCATTGCTTTGGCCAACACTACAGGCGAGGTAAGTGAGCTGGTGAGAGAGGTCGCCTGGGCTGGGACCCTCGAGCCTCAGTTTCCCCTTTGGCAGACGTGGCGAATCGCACATCTCTCCTGCCCCTACATCTCAGCATGGCTGTTAACTTTAAGAGACTGTGTAAAATACTGTGCCTTCCAGACAGGATGTGTATTCCATTTCCTGTATGGCCCAGAAGAACAAATTCCCTCCAAGTTCTGCACACCCAGGACTCCAGGAATTGATTTGGCCAGGGATGCACCATCAGACCCCGCCCAAAGTTGGTTTCAGATTAGTAGAGAATGAAGATGAACTGTCAAGTCCAACTGGAAGTGTGTGTGTGTGTGCAGTTGCTACAGAGGATGCTTGGTTCCGAGGTTTTACATCTTTGTTACATCTAGCTATTTAGAAGATCTTTAAGTTGAAAGGCTGATGCCTCACAGAATTGCAGACAGAATGCGTGTGGACGTTGTCAGTTAGCATTTCTGACATTAGGAACGTGAACATGCGATATCAAGTACAACTAGATACCCATCTTTCTGTGGAGGATGACTATTACCTGACAGCCATCTTGAAAGGGTCCCATCATCCATGCCACTTAGCACCCTCACCTATGTAAAACTAGGTGGTAAGGAAGGCCTAGCACCCAGAAATGCTTAGTGTGCCAGATTGCATTATCGTGTTGTGTGGCACGGCTCTGTCTCTAAGATCCATGGCTGGTGACATAGCTAAGGCGTGGGCTAAGAGTGCAGTCATTATTGTTGTTATTTTACTATGTCACCTACATATTCATGTTGTTTGTGTTACTTCTTTTGTCTATTGTCTTGGATAGGCTTTTTAACCTTTTCAAAAAGGTAAGTTTAAAAGATACAAAAGGGGCTGGAGACATGGCTCAGCTATCAAGAGCACTTGCTGTTCTTATAAATGACCTAGGTTTGGTTCATAGCACCCACATGGTCACAACTGTCGGTAGCTTCAGTTCCAGGGAGAACTGATGGCCTCTTCTGGCCTCCTGGGGCACTGACTGCACAAATGTGGTACAAATACATACATGTAGGTGTACCTTAAAAAAAAAAAAAGAAAGAAAATATGTAGAGTACAGGACTAAGTTGGGCCTTCTGAGTTCACCCATTTCTTTGAAAATGTCTTACATTCGTTTGGACACTGTTGTTCTGTAGATTGCAAAAAAAAATACTCAAAAGTAGTAATTAAAATTTTTGTTCTGTGGGTCTAGGTTCATTTTATCTCTGCAGGTGAGTTTGCAGCTTTCTGCTATCATGTCTTTTCATCTTAGGTTTTGCTGCATCGCCTTGCAAGTTTTCATCGAGTTTGGAGTTTCCCACCAAATGAAAGTACAGGAAAAGAAGTGACCTGCTTGGCCTGGAGACCAGACGGCAAACGTATGATAATGCTACAAACGTGTATCTCTTATTTCCAAAAGGATAGTCTAAAAACAGTACTTTTTCTTGGTATATTTTAGAATTATGGTTTTGTTTCTGTTGTATAGGTCTTACTGTATAACCCTGACTGGCCTAGGACTCTTTGTGTAAACCAGAGATCCACCTGCTTCTGCCTCCCAGGTGCTGAGATTAAGGACATGTGTGGCCTACCGTATCTGGCCCTATATTAGAACTATAAGTACTAGTTTGAGACTTTTTTTTCTTATTAGAATGCTTATATTTTTCATGAAAGTCTGTTGTTGGCAGGGATAAGTCTTTAATGAGCCCTGGCTTTGTGGCAGATAGGATCAAAGTCTGAGACATTTGCAGAATAATTGGCTTTGGCTCTCTCTGCTCTCTTGTCCTACATCATTTGATCCAAGTACCATTCACCACTCATGAGTCCATTCAGTGCCATCACAGTCTTTTTCTCCCCCAAATTCAGTTAGTACTAAATGTGAGGTTCATAAATCTCCTCTATGTAAGCTACCACTCAGGAGGGGCTGCGCACTGTGACTCTACATTTCCCAAAGGTCTTTTCCTGCTGTCGTGGCTCAGATCATTCATCTTCCATGGGGGTGTGTGTGTGTGTGTGTATCTTGTTTAGTTTGTTTGTTTGTTTGTTTGTTTTTCAAGACAGGGTTTCTCTGTGTAGTCCTGGCTGTCCTGGAACTCATTCTGTAGACCAGGATGGCCTCGAACTCAGAAATCTCCTGCCTCTGCCTCCCAAGTGCTGGGATTAAAGGCTTGCACCACCACTGTGCTGTCTTGTTTAGTTTCTTAAATTGATAGTTTCTGGAGCAGTTAGTCCTAGTGTTAGAATAGTAAATTGCTATGGGCTGCAGCTTGAAGTTTATCAGGGTGTCCAGCTTGTGGTCTATAAGTCACATGGGACTCTGTATAACAATGAATATGGCCCAGCACAAAATTTTAACGTCCTCAAAACTTTGGGTTTTTTTTTTTTTTTTTTGTTTCTTTGTTTGTGGAGGGTTTCTCTATTATTATTCTTATTTTTTTTTCTTTTTTCTTTTTTTTTTTTTGTTTTTTGTAATGTGATTGCATAGTTCTCTAATGTGAACTTCATGGTTAACTACATTGTATCACTGTGGCAAAAGGTTGAGCAAGCCTGAAGGTACTTTAAGAAAAAAAATAAATTACATTTGTAATATGAGTATGTCCTCCTGCTTAGTTTTGTTTTTTTCTTTTTCTTTTTTTTTTTTTTTTAAATAAATATAAGTACTTAAAGCTTGTTTGATAGCTGTTTTGGTGAGCAGCTCTGACAATGTGTGTAGAGATCTGTTTGTGCATTTTGATCTGAATTCATCTATTCCGATAGGCTTAGTTCAGGCCAGTGTAAACAGATTTGCCGCTTTGAATGTTAAGTGAACACTAACCACTGTGTCTCCATACTGTAATGTACAGCTGTTGGCCGTGATGCTTATCACATGTCGGCTTTCAGCTGTATAAGCAGTGCGTAACCATTCTGAGCAAGTGGGAGAACTTAGTGGGATTAATTCCTAAACGTAGAACTTCCAGGAATGCTCTAAGCATAGCCATTCTCCTTTTTCTTAGATGAGTAGAACATATAAAATCAGAGGGGTTGGGCCAGTGGGATGGCTCTGTGCAGGTGACAGTGTTTGCTGCCACACCTGAAAACCTGAGTGTGATCTCCAGCATCCACGTGGTGACAGAGGAGAAACGATTCCCAAAACTACCCTCTGGCCTCCACACATGTGCACGGCACACATTTGCTCCCATGAGCACTCACGAATAAGAATAAATGTAATAGAGGAACTTGTCACCCCCACCCCGGGTTACACTCGGGGCCTCCTGCATGCTCTTGAATTTACTAATAAAAGAACATAGCACTTTGACTTTACTGATCTGTAGCTCTGAAATTAGAGGTTATGTTGTTGTTTGTATTTTGAGATAGGGTTGCACTTTGTAGCCCAGGTTGGCCTTGGGCTCGTAACAGTACTCTTTCCTCCTACCTCAGGATGCTAGGATTACAGGTCTGAGCTACCACACCGGACTTACGAAAAACAACTTTTTTGAGTAACATTTTGAGGACTTTATTATTCATCTAAAAGTATAGGATCTCCCGGAGAAATCATTAAAACCAAATGTGTGTTAAAATGTGTTTCATATAAACAGAAAGTTTCATGTGTTTTGTTAGAAAGCAATTGTTTCAAGTGTTTTAAGTGTTTTGAGAATGGTGGCAGGAGCCCAGCCTGGTGGTGTGCAGGCCTCTATTTGGAATGGTGAAGCAGGAGGATTACTGACTCTGAGTCTCAGGGATATAGCTTAGTAGTAGAGTGTGTGACAGACTGTTGATTCAGTTTCCAATACAGAAAACAAACAAACAAAATCATAAAAGAAAAAAAAAGTCTAGTCTACCCCCTTTCCTCAGGCCAAGTCGCCTATAGGGGAGTGAGGTGAGACTCACTGGTCGGCTGCGAAGCTCTGAAGTTGTCTGTGTTAGGAGGATAATGACTTACACAGAGGAGCACATCAGAGGACAGATTTGTAGCATTCGGTCATCTTGCTTCTTGGCATGGGATAGAGTACAGAGAATAAGAAGACACATGGAGCCCCTTTCTGTTGTATAGGCTGGTGTTAGGATGTCTCTTGGTGATGAGGGGATAATCTCCTGGGACCCGTTGGGTAGGTTCTTGTTAACAGAAGGTCCCAGGCTAGAGACTTTGTGGTGTAAGTTAGTAAGTAAAATTCCTGGGAAGGGAGTAGACAGATCATTTTTCTTGTTTGTTTGTTTGTTTGTTTGCTTATTTATTTATTCATTCATTCACTTTACATCCCAGTACCAACCTCCTCCTCCCATCCCTCCCTCCCTTTCTCCTCTGAGAAGGGGGAGGCACCCCTCCTCCCACAACACATCAAGACCTGCAGGACTAGGTACATCCTGTCCCACTGAGACCAGACAACGTGGCTCATTTAGGGGAACAGGATCCACAAGTAAACACATCATGTTTGAACACTTGACAATAAGCTTAAATAATGGGTTTAACTATATGCAAAGATCTCTTTAGTTTTTAAAATATTACTTACAGGAATAGACACACCTATAAAAGTCTCACCAACATAGCTGCTTAAACAGGAACTGAACAAAGAAAACAACAACAACTCTGTTAATATGGACAGGGAAAGTCCAGGAGGCCTCAACCCCTCATGAAGAACTACAGGCAATAAGGAATTTGAGTGCAGAAGAAATCTCTTCCCCGGGGAAGAGCACATCACTGCTGATCCAATACTAAATGCCCAGCCCTGAAAACACCCATAAAAGTAACATTATGCACATTGAGCAGGTTTTATTTATATATCTAGGGATGTATATGTATTCGTGTAAGAACAATTAATAGAAAAGGGACATGAATTTGGAAGAGAGCAGGGAGTACTGTATGGGAGGATTTGGGGGGGAGGGAATGGGAAATGATGAAATTATAACATCAAAAAATAAAAACGTCAAGGCAAAAGCGATTGTTTTAATTACATTTACTGTGATGTGTGTGGGGTGCCTGTGCCCCAGTGCATGTGTTCCGTCAGAGGACAGCCTATAGAAGTGGGTTTTATTCTTTCACCATGTGGGTCCTGGGGATTAAAGTCAGGTTGTCAGGCATAGTGACACATTTTTTCAGCTTCTGAGCCACTGGCCCTCAAAGAAGAATGTTTAGGTAGTTAGAATGTATTTGGAATAGAAAACTGGATAATAAGTGACATGCCCCAATAATTTTCTGAAATGTTATGCTAACTTATTCTGATTATTTCCTTACTTTGTTTGTAGTTTTGGCCTTTGCTCTTGCGGATACCAAGAAAATTATTTTGTGTGATGTAGAAAAGCCTGAAAGCTTACACTCCTTCTCTGTGGAGGCTCCGGTCTCTTGTATGCATTGGACAGAAGTGACTGTGGAAAGCAGGTAGAGTACCCCAGGGTGTGGGTGTGTGGGGACAGGCATGGCGGTGGGGGTGGGGTCGTGACCGTAGGTAGATTCTGGATGACTGGAGAAGTTTTCAGAGCTTGTTCCTCAGGTTATTTCTCAGACGTGTCCTTGGCTAGGCCACTCTCAAACTGGAGGTCCTCCTGCCTCTTGGCCTCCCAAGGGTTGCTGTGGGGATTGTAAACATATAGAGTTCTTCCAGCCAAGATTTTCATTGTTTAGAATGGAAACGAGGCCTGGTGCTGTGAGTGTGCATACATTGCAGTTTTTACTTTTAATTATAAGTGTGAAATGGTTGTGGTTTTTTATTATTTGTGTGTGTGCTGTCTGTTTTGTGAGGCGCTTCGTCCTATGTTAATGGATGTTCTTAGGGCATGAACATGGCTCAGCAGAGCAGCCAGCCTGCCGGTTCCTTCTGTTTACCTGGCTGGTGTCTTTCCCTTGTTGTTTGGAACAGGTTTTCCGTAGTTTGTGTAGACGAGGAATGCTTGGGTTATAGTGAGGAAAGTCACCCATGACACTGGCTCACGTGGGAGACAGGGTTTTGAAAATGCTTTTTTTCCCAATAGTGTTTTCTTCATGACTTTCACTAAATTACTATCAAATGAAGTTATAAATCATGAATTTTAAAGGACAGCTTTCTTAAGTGGGACCTAAAAAAAAAAAAAAATGACAAGGATTTAGCCTGAGGTTTGAAGTTCATTATAGAGAAACCAAAGTGATTAGCACATTGTCAAATAAGCAAGGATTGCAAATAGTTATGGTTTTCTAGAAGGTGAAGGAAGAAAGCATGTCTTGTGATTTGTGTCCTAGCCCAGGTACCTGCTCCTTAACCAGTGCGATTCTAAAGGTTTAGGAATGAACACTCCAGGGATGTTCTAGGATCTCTCAGAACAGCACTGCGAGAGAGTTGCTACTTTTCCACTTTCTCAGCCATTTATTTCCAACTGTATTTGAGAGTGGAATTGAGAAAGAAAAGGCAATAAAGATTATTTCTGATCCACACATGGTGGTGATACACACCTATAATCCCAGCTGTCAAGGCTGTTTTAGGACGCTGGAAAGATGGCTCAGCTGTTCAGAGCCCTTGCTGCCCTTGCAGGGGATCTGAGTTTGGTTCCCAGCATCCACATGATGGCTCAAAACCAACCATAACTCTTAATTCCAGGGATCTGATGTCCTCTTCTGGACTCCTCAGGCACACATGTTTTATACGTAGATTCATGCAGGCAGAACATGGATGCACACAAGTAAACTCAAAAGAATTAAAAAATTATAGAGTATTTCTGGATTAATGCTATAGTTTCATATATCCCCCCAGACTGCCTCATCCCCAAGTCTGTATGAGTCATAGAACCAGTCATTAAATGATAGAATAATCTCGGTTATTTTTTTTTTTTTTTTTTTTTTTTTTTTTTGGTTTTTTCGAGACAGGGTTTCTCTGTATAGCCCTGGCTGTCCTGGAACTCATTTTGTAGACCAGGCTGGCCTCGAACTCAGAAATCCGCCTGCCTCTGCCTCCCGAGTGCCCGAGTGCTGGGATTAAAGGCGTGCACCACCACGCCCAGCCTATCTCGGTTGTTTTAAATTACTCTTAGTACTTTGTTTTCTGTGGTTTCTTAGATTAGCACTCTATCTACCTGAATATTGAATACATATAAATATACTTCATATGCTGACAGAAAGCTTTTATTAATATTCCTCAATATGTAAAGTGAGTAGGCCAGTGAAACATGCATACAAATAAATCTGGTGTCCAGCGCTTTCTGTTCATATATGGGGTTGTTAACAGTGTTTGTTTTACAAGGGTAACAGTTTTTTTTTTTTTACATGTATTTACGTGGTAAAGTTATACAGCTAAGAATCTCTTTTAATTGCATTTTTAATGGAAAGAGTAGAATCTTTGCTGCTGTGTAATGCTGGGCTCCCGTTTCTTTTAGTGTTTTAACATCGTTTTATAATGCTGAGGATGAGTCCAATCTTCTCTTGCCTAAGCTGCCCACATTGCCAAAAAAGTATGTATCCGTTTTATCCCTTTGAAACGAGCCTTGCCCATTGACCTTCTGCTTTCACACGGTGCCAGTGTGCTGTGCGCTTCTCACCAGTGTGCCTTCTCTGTTTTCTCCCAGTTACAACAGCACCTCAAAAATATTTAGGTAAGTATACCTTCCTTGTTTTCCAACAATGTGGTCTTTTATTATTTTTAAGTTAATATTGAAGAATGACCCAATTTATTTTTTTATTTTAGTGAAGAAAATTCTGATGAAATTATCAAGCTCTTGGGAGATGTCAGGTAAATCCTACAGATATCTTATTTGATTTCTTGAAGTTAATATTTTGTATCTGAGGCAGTTTTCAGAACTGAATAGTTGATTCTTCATCATGTTACTTCACTGTTGGCATTGCAATCTCTGAGTAGCATACAGATGGCAGGTCAGCTGTGTGACCATTGGATGTTCTGGATTTTAGTAATATTATAGTGTATCTTAAGAGCACAGATGTACATACTAGAGTTTCTAGATCTAATTTAAAATTTCTCAATTATTAAAACCTATTTAATGTAATCTTTATCACCTTCACGACAGAACTGATGGCACTATGTGTTAGCTGGTAAAAGGATCATCTGTTACTGATTGTGTGTAAATACAGTTGATGCCTAGAATTTTATTGTAAACAGAATTTTTTTTTTTTTTTGGTTTTTTGAGACAGGGTTTCTCTGTGCAGTCCTGGCTATCCTGGAACTCACTCTGTAGACCAGGCTGGCCTCGAACTCAGAAATCCACCTGCCTCTGCTTCCCGAGTGCTGGGATTAAAGGCGTGCGCCACCATGCCCGGCATTAACAGAGTTTTTTAGGCTCTTGGAAGTCTGTTATTGGAAGACTTGGGAATAAAAAAATGTAGCAGGCCTTAGTGGTTGGGGTCTTGCTGCGGTCACGCCCGTGTATAGTGCAGCTCTAAGTGTAGCTTAACAGTCCTGCCTTGGGTTAAGAGTATAGCCCACTCTGCTGTTGTCGGGCCTCAGTTTGTTGCATTGTTCTCAATTAGGCTGAACATCCTTGTCCTTGGAGGAAGCTCTGGATTTATTGAGCTTTATGCTTATGGGATGTTCAAAATTGCCCGAGTAACAGGGGTAAGTTCTTCTTTAAATCTTTCTGTTTCTATTAGAAAATAGCAGCTGATTACTTACGGAACAAGATGAGAGCAAGTTGAGTTTGTGGTGGTGGTGGTGTTTTTCACGAGTTCCTGTTGAAATGATCAGAGGTTAATTTTAGTAACATGGAATTTAGTGTTACTGTGTTTGTAGCAATCAGGAGCTATTGGTGGAATTAGTCAAGTTTTTTCCTTTTAAAGAATGATTGGCATGAGCCATTTAATTCAAATTTACTGGTTTTTAAGCCTGCAGTGGGCAAGAGTTGAAGTGGGTGGTTGACATGTGAAAGAAGTCCTAAGCTCTTAAAGGGAGAGAATATCTTAGAATCTATGGGATATGTTGGTTCGTCAGTATTTGGTGTGGGTCCCTTCATGGGAGGAGGACAGACATTAATTAGGGTATTAGTGTGCTCTTGGACCACTCCATGGGTAAGTCAGGAATCAGGGTTGTGCATTTCTACTTTTTAAAGTTATGTGTGAATTTTTGCCTCCATTGTTATAAGCAGATGCAGCCTGTCTGTAATAGCAGATGTATCTGGCATGGTGATAACTGTTTTGCAGATTGCCGGAACTTGTATTGCTCTGTGTTTATCAAGTGATTTGAAGTCATTATCAGTGGTCACAGAGGTTTCCAGCGGTGGCGAATCAGAAGTTTCATATTTTCAGGTGAGTGTTGTAGCTATTCCAGTGTCAGGGACATGATTTTCCCTTGGTGATAGGAATTGAGCTCAGGGCAGAGCATGCTCTCTGCTATTGAGCTGTACCCCGCTCAATTATGTAATTATGGGTTTTAACTACTCATATCACTGAAGTGTAATAAGTAAAACATGAAGGTCTCCTTGGGATGTCTAAATCTTGTATATTGAGTGTTATTATAGTGAATGTTATTTCTTGATATACTATCATTTAGTTTTCATAGTTAAGACTGTTTGAAAGTCTGTTATTGCCTTACTAATTGGTTATTTGACCAGCTTAGCTTTGTACTGAAGTTTGTTTCATTTTTTTCTTTAGTCTTTGTCTCTCTTAGTAATGAAAGCTTATATTTTATTGGTTACATAATGTGACAGGTGCTTCAAACACAGCAATATAATGGATAGGTAGTACTTATCTAATTTGTAGATAAGATTTTGGGCACAAGAGGAACTGTAGAGCTCACTTAGAGTCACCACAGAATTGGAAAGTCATGCTAGGCTTTCTGGTTCTGGTTTGTGTTCTCAGCACATTGCCACAAGGATTAAATGATCACTCAGAATAAGGAAAAATCTTTTTTAAACTGGCTTGTGTTATAGACTAGGATACTGCCTGGGCTTTTTTTTGTTTTGTTTTGTTTTGTTTTTTTGTTTTTCGAGACAGGGTTTCTCTATGAAGCCCTGACTGTCCTGGAACTCACTCTGTAGACCAGGCTGGCCTCAAACTCAGAAATCCGCCTGCCTCCGCCTCCCGAGTGCTGGGATTAAAGGCGTGCGCCACCACACCTGGCTTTGGGCTTTTATATTTATATTATAGCTTTGCTTTGTTAGGAAATCTTTCCAAGTGTTTCTTCTGAGCTATCCCAGTGTTTTAAGTATGTCTGAACTCTCAGAAGGAGGACCAAAAGAATGTGTGGTGTGGTATTTGCACAGTCTGTTCAGAACATCAAAGAGCTGGGGACTATGGCTGCTTGCATTGGCTCTTTTTTGTGAGGCTGAGAAACTGTTGATTAACAAGTTTGCGCCTGAGCTCTAGTAAAGTGATTTTCCTTTTTCTGTGAGGTTTGTGATAGATTTGTTTTTTTGTTGTAGTTTTGAATTCGATCTCATGAAATATGTAGGCTTGCCTCCAACTCATTGCGCATAGCTGAAGATGACCTTGCATTATGCCTCCTCCTCCTCCTCCTCCTCCTCCTGCCTGCACCACCACCTCCTTCTCCTCTCCTCCTCCTCCTCTCCTCCTCTTCCTCCTCCTGATGCCTGCACCTCATCCTCCTACCTGGACCTTCCAAATGCTGTGATTACAGATCTGTACCAAGGCCAAACAATGCCGGTCTCATTGAAATATGACTCATACTAACTGACAGTCACATATTAATCCATAACCTTTAGTCCTTTTTACTTGCACTAAGTTTTTAACATTAATCTGTGGTCGTTTTTAAATGTTGTCATAATGGTGCTATAAGTTACTGCATATGTAGCTACAAGGAAGGGAGGGATGACTCAGAGTTGTGCCCCAGTTGGAAATCCTGAGGTGGTCACCTACTGGTTTCCACACTCAAGGGACAGGGCTCTAAGATTTTCTGGCATGTTATTTAGATAAAGACTCTTTAAGCTAAGGGATTGTTTTTAATCTGGATGTGAATAATTTGTCTTCAAAAGAAGTAAATGCTCCTGTGAGTCATTTTATTTATTGTTTTATTTTGTAGCTTGAAACCAATCTGCTGTATTCCTTCTTACCTGAAGTAACTCGTATGGCCAGGAAGTTTACTCACATTTCAGCTCTCTTACAGGTACGCATCCATATGACCTGCTCTATGTTAACTCTTTACTGGAAGATTTATAAAGAAAAACTATTGAAAGTTCATGTTGTAAAGCTACCTGCAGTAGGAGTGCTATAAACTACTCTTCTTATAATACTTAATAAAGTGAAAGCAAAAATTTAATTGAGAATCTCCTGTCCAGCCCTGTTAACTGCCTCCAAAAAAAAGGGAAAAAAATCCTGTTTATCTCCTAAACTATTTATAATGAGAATGTAACTTAAACTTTTTTTATAGAAAAGTTATTGTGCAAAAAGTATCTTCATGGGCTAGAAGGATGGCTCAGCGTTTAAGAGGACTGATTGCTCTTCCAGAGGTCCTGAGTTCAATTCCCAGCAACCACATGGTGGCTCACAACCATTTATATTGGAATCCGATGTACTCTTGTACTGTGTCTGAAGATAGTGACCATGCACTCACATGAAATGAATAAGTAAATCTATAAAGAGAAAAAGAATCTTTATAAATTTAGCTTTTTTCATAATAAATCCATCCTAAGTTAGTTCATGGTTCTGTACTCGAGCAGTTTGGCTAGGGTGATCCAGAAGGTTCTATCCATCTGTGCCTGGAGTAGTTCACCTTAAAGAAACTTGTTATGCAAACAGGTACATGTTCCAAGGCTGGAAGGGCTATGTCTCTGCTCCAGCTCCCGCATCCTCTGGCCAGCCTGCCTACCTGTGAGCATTCACATGGTGATGGCTGCAGGATTCTCAAAGACTTGGAGGCTTTGAGCTCAGTTTTACTCTCTCTGCTGTGTTGTTCTGTTAGAACAAGGCAGGGACCAGGCTAGACTGTTTTCCCTGATGGAGCATCTACAAAGAAGTACTAATCTTTTGTTTGTTTTACCTCAGTCTTTATTTTGCTTATTGTTAAAGATTTCTAGAGGTTTGTTTTTTCTTAGGGATCCTGTGTGACAGTTAAGTACCTAAACAAAGCAGCATCATGACAGGATGTGTAAAATACAAAAAAGCACTTGTTTTCCCAAATACAAACTTGGGAATGTGTCATTGTAAATTTGTAAAAATCACTGGATAATTTAGTTTCTTAATTAAGTGATTACCAAAGCTTAGTCATGTATTTATTTTTTCCTATAGCTTTATTGAGTTAGAAGAGTAGTTGGAAGTAAATTCTGCCAAAGAAGAATGCAATAGCATGTTGTTTTGATATTTTTTACTGTACTTTTCTTTTTGTTAATAGTATATAAATTTGTCACTGACATGTATGTGTGAAGCATGGGAAGAAATTCTGATGCAGATGGACTCCCGTCTTACCAAGTTTGTACAGGTAATGTACTCCTAACTGACCTTCCCTGTGCAGATACTGAGCTCATTCTGTCTGCCACTTTGTGAGATATATGAGGGTCAGAACTGGGCAGAGCGGCTCACTTTGTAATCCCAACACTGGAAGAGACAAGACAGAAAGTTTGCCACAAATTCAAGGTTGATGTGGGCTATAGGATGAGACCCTGTCTCAAAGAGAAGGTGGCAGGCCAGAGAGCTGCCTGAGTAATTCATTTACTGCCCTTGTGGAGGGCCCACGATTGAGTTGGTTGGTTCACATCCAACTGCAATTACAGCTTTAGAGGGATCTGATGTCCTTAGCCTTTGTGGATACCTTTTATACCTATATTTGTGTGTGTGCATGCACAGACACACACACACACTCACTCTATAAAATACAGTCTTAAAAGAAAAAATTAGGGGCTGGAGAGATGGCTCAGTGGTTAAGAGTACCGACTGCTCTTCTGAAGGTCCTGAGTTCAAATCCCAGAACCACATGGTGTCTCACAACCATCCGTAATGAGACCTGACGCCCTCTTCTGGTGCATCTGAAGACAGCTACAGTATACTTATGTATAATAATATATAAATCTTTTTAAAAAAAAGAAAAAAATTAGTTTGGTTTGCAAAATGCTAAGATCTTTATTTTAGATGGTTCAGTACAACCTTAGTTTTTAGGGGCAGGGTGTGAAAAGAATATATTAGTCAGTTTTCTGTTTCAATAACAGTACTGTGGCTTGTAATATATCAAAAAGGAATTTTTTTTTAGCTCTTAGTTTTAGATTCTGACAGTTGAGGGTTATGTAGCATCATTTGTTTTCCATCTGTTGAGGAGGGTTCATCAGGTGTCATCATGGCAAGAGCATGTTTAATAGGGGTCACACTGACACAGGAAGCCAGGCGGTGTGGGTGGATAATCTTGTTTCTAACAACCACTCTTGGAAGAACTAACCAGTGTTCCCAGAGTGTCAACTTCATTTCTTCTCACTGACTCGCCACCTTCCATCCTCAGCTACTACTTAAAGAGCCTACCATGTCAGTGTCATCACCTTAAGGGCAAGCCTTCAGCAGAGAGACCCTGGGGACAAGCCACATCCAAACTGTGGCAGACTCTTTGTTTCCCCTTTGGTACAGCTGGGTGGAGCTGTACTAAAATTATGTCCCTATAACTTTGAATAAATATGCTTATGTTTATTATAATATAAATATACTAAATATATAAATAAATATAAGTATATTTATGAATATAAATATGTAATTTTTAAATTTTATCTAGGAAAAACCTACAACCACGTCAGTGCAGGATGAGTTCATGCACTTGCTGCTGTGGGGGAAAGCCAGGTGAGCGCACGTGGACGATCCCACCCTGACTCTTTCCCTTCTTCTCTTGACAGTAATTACTCAAAGGTAGTTATTGCCTTTATAAAGATAAAATACAAAATTCCGGTAGAAGACCTCGCCCCCAGAAATGTATGTCAGTTTTGGGGATTTTCTATGAACTTTTTATATACATGCGATCATTTGGTATGTATATATAAGTATGAATGTGCGTATGTATATTGGATGTATAAAATTCCAGAACTTTTATGTAGCCAAGACAATCTTTTTCTTCTGGCACCTTGGGTAAATAACTCTCCAGGGTACTAGTCAGTGATCCCTTCTTGATGTTTAGAAGTGTATAATTGGTTTATTTCTGGACTTTACTGTGACATTTCTGTCTCTTTGTGGATAAACACAGTCCAGTCCTCATTTGACCGGTGCTGTTTCTTCATGATTATTTTGTTCCAAAATCCTGTTTGTACTTTGAAATTTAGGTTTTAAATGGCACATTCAGAGTTTGAATGGAAAGATTACTAAAATACTTTCTTTTTTGTTGCAGTGCTGAACTTCAGACTCTCCTGATGAACCAGTTAACAGTGAAGGTGCTGTTAAAGTCTATATGTTTAAGTGGCTGTGAACACATTTTTAATAGTGGTCTTTTTTGGGAATGACATATAGTATCATAGTTACATGCTAAATGTATTTTCTTCTTTTAATTAGGGCTTAAAAAAGCTTGGCCAGTCTATAGAGTCATCATATTCCAGTATACAAAAACTGGTTATAAGTCACTTACAGAGGTATGGAAGTGATGTAGAATTTTTTGATACTGCATTCATACATACACGGCTTTGGTCATATTTCTGCTTCCTCTCTCCACTGTTTGACATTGTCTTTTCAAGCCTTTTCTAGCTATTTGCATTGGCATTTTAGGGAACTTGGCATACCCAAGATTGAAGTCGGTAATGACAATTGTTTTTGTGAAAATACTTTTCTAATTCTTTTAACCAGGC
Source organism: Mus musculus (assembly GCF_000001635.26). Classification (NCBI taxonomy): domain Eukaryota; kingdom Metazoa; phylum Chordata; class Mammalia; order Rodentia; family Muridae; genus Mus; species Mus musculus. The sequence goes on from NC_000071.6 coordinate 52,849,045, forward strand.
TGAACTTTTTGAGTATTTGGCCTTTTTTTCTTATTTAACTATAAAATAAGCCACATAGCTTCTAATATTGTACGTATTTTTTCATTTAATATCTTGGCAGTTTGTTCTTGTCATCTTGGTTTCACACAAGAGTTAGCTATGTGGCTGGCCCAGTGTTTCAGTACTAGGCCGAGGCTCGCTCCTGGGTTCTCCAGGTCTCCTGCTGTTTCTGTGCACAGTAACTTGAGTGAAGCAGTTTATAAGTGGCTGCTGACTGTTTGGTTTGTATTTTGACAACTCTTATGCTGGGTTTCTAGAAATACCCACAGTCCCCTGAGCTTGCTGAGTACCTTCTGCTTTGGTCTGTTCCATACTGTACCGTGTCTGTTTCTTTCCCTTTCTCCACTGAGTGTAATGTTACTTAAAAAACGTGCAGTACCTTTGCTTTTTTCAAAGCCTTGAGCATGTCTGCTTCTGCTTTACCCATGCTAGATACCTTTTGTTTTCCCAAGCTTGATATTGTATCTTCCACTCAAGGCTTTTTTTTTCTCTCCCCTACCCTATTTTTTTTTTTAAATATCTTTGATTTGTTTGTTCATTTATTAATAATGATGCTGGGAATGGAATGTAGAGTCTTGGGCAAGTTGCATAAACAAACTCTACTATTGAGTTACATCCCCAGTTCCACCCAAGGATTTACATAACCTTCCTTTCTTTTTGGAACACTCTCATCTTCTCTTTACCTGAGTTCTTTAGCTCTTTGCGTCTTCAGAGAAGCCTTCAGCAGTTCCTAGAATAGATCAGGGTCTTCTATTTCACCTGTGCATTTCCCTCAAGTCCCTTAGGGTGGGTAGTTAGGAAGATGTACTGCATGACTGGTTGTAACTAACTCCCTTATTACACTAAATGCTTCAAGGACCTTACCGTTATTTCCCACTATGTCCCCAGTCCCTGGTATCTGACATAAAGTCAGAGCTTAAAAATATATGTGAAGACAGGCTGGTGTCTTATGTCTTTATTCCCAGCACCCAGGACATAGAAGCAGGTGGATTTCTGTGAGCTAGAGGCCAGCCTGGTTTGCACAGTTCTAGGCCAGTCAGGACTAGATAGTAAGAGCCTGTCCTTTAAACAAAAGTGTCTATTAGTGAACAAATGTCCACATGGTAAAGTGCCAGGGTTAGGACTGGAGGTGCAGCTCAGTGGATAGAGAGCTTGACAAGCACTGCACGAAGTCTGACCGTGATAGAGAATCTAATCTGGTAGTCTTGTTTTCATCTCAGTTGTCATGATGCACAAATGATTCTTCGAAATAGCTTGGGTAAATCTTTTCTGTGGAAAGATTATTAAGATTTGTTTGGTTTTCTGAAATCAGCAAGTGATTGTTGACTACCACCTTGGTGATAGTAATGGTACTTATCTCTGCTCTTTTGCTAGTGGCTCTGAGTCTTTACTGTATCATTTGAGTGAACTTAAAGGAATGGCTTCATGGAAACAAAAATACGAACCTCTAGGACTGGATGCTGCAGGCATTGAAGGTATTGATTGAATTTCTCCATAGACTACACTAGATACAGTTCACTTACTCAACAAGTGACCCTTTTTTGTCTGTTTTTCTTTAGATGCTATTACTGCTGTGGGTTCTTTCATCCTCAAAGCAAACGAACTTCTCCAGTAAGTCATGTGCTAACCAGGAGTGTGGCTATGAGAATATTACTTTTTACTTAAATAAGAACCTGAATCTCTTAAGACAAATTTTTATCAGAATAAGTCAGTAGCACAGAGATCATTTAATGAAAAACTTTATTTTCTGGTCTCTCCATCTTCATCCTCATTCTAACTCCTGTGTCTCTTTCTGTTCACTTTCTTTATTCTCCTAAAAGCTAATTTTATTTCTTGTACCTACCAGTTTTGTTTTATTTATTTTTTGTCTTGATTTTCCTGAACACTGTTGGCCTTGTCTTATTGCGTTACGTTGTGGTGTTGTGTTGTGTTATGTTGTGTAAGGGACTCCCTTTGTACCCAGGCTGGCCTGAAACTTTGAGCCTTGCAAATGCTGCAGGCACAGTGTTCTGTGCTCCCCACCTCCCTCCCCTTAGACTCTCTTGTTGTCTGTACTGTCCGTCTCTAGCACACCTTTGCCTGGCTTGTCTTTCTGAAGGGTGCTGCTCCATCCGTCTAGCCATCCTCTGTCCCACAGGTTGTCCCTTTACCCTGCACCTGCTCCTTCTGTGCTTTGTGCTTCACTTCCCTGTCTCGCTGTGTACAAAGGCACTGTCCGTCTTGCTTTCCTGTATTAGGCGCCCTAGCATATTCATTCAGGATAGCATATTCTAAAGTAACTTACTCAGAAAGCAGATGTTGAAGGTAAACTTCCCCAACTCTTTCTTACCTTCATATAAAATTGATGGTTTTGGGGACTTAGGATCTGAAGAAATAATTTCTCCTAGAACTTTCAAAGCATTGCTCTATTACATTTAGGAGTTTTTTATTGCTGGTAGGCAGTTACTTGCTTTCTGATGGCTTTGAAGTGTATTTTTAAATTTCACTTCTTAGAAACATTAGTTTTAATCTTTGACATCTTAAAGTTTCACAGTAGCAATTCTAGATGTGGGTCTTTCTGTTCTCGATCTGATATTAAAGCACTATCAAAACTTTAATCTTAGAACCTGACAGACACCCTAAAATTGGGTGGTGATGCCAAATGCCTTTAATCCTAGAAATTGACAGGCGCAGGCAGACAGATTTCCGAGTTTAAGGCCAGCCTGATCTACAGATCAAATTCCAGGACAGCCAAAGCTACACAGAGAAACCCTGTCTCAAAAAAATGAAAAACAAACAACAGAAAACCCCAGCTTTAATCCTGTTACCTTTTCTAGTGATTTCTCTCTTTCCCTTATTAACTAAAGTTTTCTTCTAGAAATCTATCTGGACAGATAGTGGACTTGATGAAGTTTTGTTTTCTTTCTTTCTCTCTTTCTTTCTTTCTTTCTTTCTTTCTTTCTTTCTTTCTTTCTTTCTTTCTTTCTTTCTTTCTTTCTTTCTTTCTTTTTTTCTCAATGTTTCCTAAAATTTTTCCTTGTAATTTTTAGCTTTGCAGTTTATTTTTTTGGAAAAATTTCTTGGCTTAATTGTTCAATATGTCACATTGAACACTTTGAAACATGTTTTGGTTTCACTTTTTTTTTAAGATAGGGTCTTATACTGTATATCCCGGATTGACCTTGAACACCCTATGTAGCTCAGGCTGGCCTTGAACTGCTGTACTATGAGTATGGGTGTATCCTTCACTCTGAATTTTTTGGTGTTTTTTTTTTTTTTTTTTTTTTTGGTTTTTCGAGACAGGGTTTCTCTGTGTAGCCTTGGCTGTCCTGGAACTCTGTAGACCAGGCTGGCCTCAAACTCAGAAATCCGCCTGCCTCTGCCTCCTGTGAGAGCTAGGATTAAAGACATGCACCACCACGCCCAGCTCACTCTGAATTCTTAACCTGTGTTTTGAAGAACTAGAAATTGAGTATATAACATTGACCAAAACTGATAAAATTCTCTGCTCTTTTTTGATTATAATGAAGCTTTGATTACAATGTGGTGAGGCAGACAATAAACCAATGGATAACTGAAGTGAATATGGGTTAGGAGTTATATGTAGAAACGAGAAAAACCAGGCGAAGGGTGAGGTGTGATGATGCAAAGATCCCGTTGTATACATGGATTCCATTTGCACGCATCCAACCTACTGCAGGTCAAAATATTTAGGAAAGGACGTGTATCTTTATCTTCTAAGTACAGAGTTTTTCCCTTGCCATTATTCCCTAAATAATACTGGAGGGCTGCTAGCTATTTACACAGTATTTGTTTACATTATAATAGACCTTGTAGCTCGGTTACTCATACGTAAACACTACACATCCTTGGGTGTGGTTATCCTGATGTTTTTGTTGATTTTCTGTTTGCATGATAAAATACCATGACCAAAGCCACTTAAGAAAGAAAGAGTTTAATTGGGCTTATGGTTCCAGAGGGCTAGAGCCGGTGAAGGGGGTGATGAAGGCAGGAATAGCTGAGAGCACCCACATCTTGATCTGAAAGCAGGAAGCATGTTAAGAATAGCAGGAGTCTTTTGAAACCTCAAAGCCTAACCCCAGTGACAAACCCCAACCAGGCTATACCATTTAATTCTTCCCAAACAGTTCTACCAAGTGGGAACCAAGTATTCAAACATGAACCTGTGGGGGCCATTCTCATTGAAATACTCACAGCTGGTATGGAAGAGGGGTCCTTTTACTAGTCCCCATCAGGATGAAGGACAAATGCAGAGTCAAGAGAGGCCTAACAGAAAAGATGAATTAGGCGTAGGTAGGAAGGGAGGGAGGGAGTCCTGTTGACATTTGGAACATATCTGGCATGGTCAAGGAACTTCAAGAGGCAGTGTAGCTGAAGTGCATTGAATAAGCACAACCAACGGATCAAAGTGAGAGGAACAAGGGAAGTTGGGCTAAAACCCACAGGCAATGTAGAAGGCACAGAGTTTTTCTTTGGGTGTAGAAGAGGCCCTTGGACAATTGGAAGCCACAGTGTAATACTTGGTTTTGTAAGGATCCTTTGCTGTTAATGTTGAGAATAGATTGTAGCTAGGCAAGGGCAAACTCTTAACAGATATGGCTTTTTTCTTTAACTTATCCATCTTTAATTATTTTACTATATTTCTTATATCCTAACCAGTGTTTATTCTTTGTAAACACGTGAGAGTGTATTGTGTGTATGTTGTGCCTTTTCCTTAGAAGACATTTGCATGTATTTTCTAAGAGTATGGTTACTTTCCTTCATACCAGAGATGCAGGACTTTAGTCTACAGTTCACTTTGGGTTTGCAGCATTGCAAGAACGCCTCATGCATTGAGTGCAGTTGAAGTGGGATGCGTTAGTTGTCATGGCTCTAAGTCTGAGCTGCTTCTCATTCCTGCTGTGGTTTCTCTGGGCTTTGCTGGTCCCAACTCTGTGCTCCGCATGCACTTGACCTCTACTGCTGAGCCCTGCTCTCACCAGTCCTTGGTGTTTTGAATTTGTTTTCATTTTTCTCTTTTTGTGAGTTTATAAGCCTTCTAGCATTGCTTTTCTTCCCATGAAGTATTTTGTGGTTCACCATGTTGGCTGAGAGCATATATAAAATACTAAGCCATCCATCATTGCCTTTCAATACAAATTAAAGGCAGTTAAATTACTTGTTTTTTTTTTTTTTTTTCAAGTAAGTAAATTGCAGCCTTGTTATACTGGCTTACAGATGGAGAAACCGAGGCAATGAGCATTTTGATGTTATGCTGATTGCTTGGGGTGGAAAGCTTTTAGAAAAGGCACAAAGAAACTTGTTTTCATTGTTGATGAAAAAGTTTTTGTTCCATCACTTGGTAATTTGTGAGACACATTATAATCTTCTATCAGATATCTTTTAGAGAAAAGTAAGATACTGGCTTAATTTAATTCCTGCTGTCATAAAATACCCTGACTTTTTAAAAATCAGATTGAGGGAGAAAGACTTATGTCACAGTTCATTGTAACAGACAAGTCAAGGCAGCAGCAACTTAAAATAGCTAGTTACATACATCCACATTCAGGAGCAGAGAATTGAATGCACCTGTGCTTGCTACTCACCTTCCACTCCTGTGAGGCTTAGGACTCCAACCCAGGGCATGGTGTTGCCCATAGTGGGCTGTGTCTTCCCACATTGGTTAACACAGTCAAGGCAGTCCCCCACAGACAAGCCCGAAGGCCTGTTTGAGCCTGTAGAGGCTCCCTCGTTAGTCTCTTGCCTGTGCTTCTATGTTGTGTGTAGTTGATGGCTAGCACTAACCATCACTGATGCTAATTCACTTTGCAGAGCTGATGTGCACCATAGTTCTGGGTGAGGGTTGGAAAGCCAGGAAGGAAAGGTCCTAGTGTCACTTGCTTGGGGTAATTACCTCATAGATGTAAGCTTAAGGAGTTCAGAAGTGGTTTCTTTAAGATAAAGAAGTACAGTACAAAATTTGGAGGTACATGTTTGCAGTGCCTAGGGAAATTTAATTTTTTTAGAGATTTATTGTCAAAATCAAAACTAAGCTTAGCATGTCTATTGATGTTGGAGGTGGTGACATTATGCAATTTTGTAATAAAGATTTCCTTTTGGAGTTAACGTTTTTAATTTTTTTATTGACCAATAATATTATTTTTTAACTGAAATAATGTTGAGAAGTAATTTTTTCTGATTTGTTTCTGAATACTGAAGAAAGACTGTTGTACAGCTTGTGGCAAGGTCTTTGACCCAGTTACAATCTAAGTTACCAGCCTCTTTCTTTTCTCTTTTTTTCTTTTTCTCTTTTCTTTTTCTTTTAAGAACTACTTTGATTTTTAAAAAATATTTTTAGGGATGTGTTTGATTTGTAAAATTGGCTGTTCCAGGTGTTTAAGAGTCATCCAGACAGAAAAAAAAATACAATAGTAAGCTGTGTTGTTTCTCATGACAGTTGAGCAATGATGTATGAACTGCACATGATGATCTCTCTCGTTTATTTTTTTTACCTTTTTTAGAGTTATAGACAGTAGTATGAAAAACTTCAAGGCATTTTTTCGGTGGCTGTATGTAGGTAAGTTGAATGATAATAAATATCAGATTTAAAGTCTTTTCCATTTAATTTTTGGGGGGAGAAAAATGTTTCTTTTAGTGAAAAGAAACTCTTCAAAATGAGAGGTTTAGTCCAATGAAGCACACTTAACCTTTGAAAAGTATCTGTAATAACAGTTGTTTCTGGTGACCTTTACAGATAACTTTCTAAAACTTTCCTTTCCAGCAATGCTGAGAATGACAGAGGACCATGTGCTTCCTGAGCTGAACAAGGTAAGAGCGGGGGCGCATGTCCCTGCATGTCCACATCCGCACTCTAGAGACAGCACTGAGCAGGTGCAGGCTACTTTCTGCCGCCTTTCCCTCCAGAGTGCTGAAAAGAAGCTTGCTTACACAGCATTTATATTCTGTTAGGTTTTATAAATGACGTACACATGCAGGAGGCAGTACCTGGATTTTGTGTATGTGGCCTCTCAGAGGCAAGTGTCCCATGGATAGCTAATGACACCTGCTGTTTCTCTCCTATGTCAGCTGTTTCTGGTTGAGCTCAGCATTGCTGGTCTTATGGTACTTTTGTATAGTTGCTAGCTGGTCTTGGTTTTTTGTTACTTTTTTTTTTTTTTTTTTTTAGATTTATTTCTTTATTTTACGTATATGAGTACACCATTGCTCTCTTCAGACACACCTGAAGAGGGCATCAGACCCCATTGCAGATGGTTGTGAGCCACCATGTGGTTGCTGGGAATTGAACTCAGGACCTCTGAAAGAGCAGTCAGTGCTCTTAACCGCTGAGCCATCTCCCCAACCCCCTTTATGTTTTTTTAAAGAGCTTTTTGTGTTTTACATCTTTTAAATTCTTATGCCACATTATTATGGCTACCTATAATATCTGTGTGTCATAAAGTTCTGTGACTTGTGACAAAGCATCCGTTTAGTCTCTACTTAAACTTCCTTAAGTCTTAAATGCTTGTTTATTTCCCTTCAAAAGACTAGCACCTAAATCACAGCTTGGTTAAAGTAGTTTTTAGTTGTCAGGACTGTGCTAGGTGTCCGTGGCCTCGCCTAGGGGTCTATGGAGTGAGAATGGAGTCTGCGATGGGGCTGTCCAAGCCCTCCTGTCTGAACTGTGCCTTCTGTAGACAGTTGGGAAGCGATCTTGGTTTGATTGGTTTTGTCTCACTTGGTTACAGATGACTCAGAAGGATATCACATTTGTTGCTGAATTCCTCACTGAACATTTCAATGAGGTAAGAGATTTAAATTTCTATAGTTCTGATAATAATTTTGTTAACCCTCAGTAATGGTAAAAGGTAATTGCATCTAAATAATTTAGTTGAAGACCTTAGCAATTACTTTAAAAAAAACCAAAAAACTAAAAATCCAAACTATTGAACTAATCAATACCTGTACTTCCTTAGAAAACTCGTCTGCTTCTCTTTGTGAGTAGCTGCAACAACAGCTTTCTTACAAAATACATATTTTTTTGTTTAAATTTAAGATTTAAAGCTAACTTTACAACTAACCTGTACAACTAACCTGTATTTATCCTGCAGGCTCCAGACCTTTATAATAGGAAAGGAAAATACTTCAATGTTGAAAGAGTTGGTCAGGTATGGACATTAGTTTAAAGTTTTCCATTTTAAGAACTAACTTTTAAACTGAATACTGTTCATTTGAAAGGGAGTTGGGTGTGGTGCATAGGCAGGGCTAGAGAGAAGGGGCATGATAGGAGGGATTGGTGGGAGAAAAGGGGAAGGGATGAAATGATATATTTCAATTAAAAATTTTAAAAACTTAGTATTAATCTATATTGTCCAAAGTTTATGAATTTAATATTCAAATATATTGTAAGTCTGCCTTTTTAGTAAGATGACCAAAGATAAATGTTACTTAAATATTTGAGTTTTGAGCCCTTTTATATTCTACACAATTATTGAGAACCCCAAACTCTTTAAGTCAAGTGTTAACTGTCACATGTGGATACTATTGTTAGTGTAAAAAAGTAGTTATTCAGTTTTAGTGGAAAATTTCAGTGGCCTGGCATTCCTTTATATGTTAGCAAGCCTCTGCTGTCCAGCTAGCAGAAGGCAGTTTAAGTCCCCTCTTCCCCTCCGTGTCCAGTTTCTGCTTTGATATGCTGATTTGGCTAGTACAGTTTAAAGATATCTGGACTCACACGTGCTTTTTCTTGGAAGGGACAGCAGTGTGATGGTGGCTTCTCAGAGGTTCATTTTAGTGTGGACTCTGAGATTCTGTCAGTGAACTCTCCATTGCTTGAACCCTAAATCTGTCCATTTTCTTACCTGGAGAATAATCTTTTATCCATGTGTGGCTTTGAAAAATCTGGTGGTTTTTGTTGTTGTTGGTGGTGGTGGTGGTGGTGGTGGTGGTGGTGGTGGTGGTGGTGGTTTTTGGCAAAGATTGGTTCTGTTAGATTATAGATCTCCTAGGTGTTACTATCTTATTGCAGGTCTGTCCAGAAGGTACACTTTGTTAGTCACTAGCTTAATCAGAGAACTCTTTAATCCTGGGAAGCTGTCAGGCATAGCAGTGGCAGGTGCAGTTTCTTAACTTTTAATTCTTGCTTTAAAGTTTGTTTCTTACTGAGAGCTCTCACAAAGCTTGAAGCTGCCTGCAGTCCCCCTGCTGGGATCATAAGTCTGGACTATCATACCTAGCTGGAAGGTTAAATGTTACATTGGCATGAAATATCTTGGGCTGAGTGACAGGCTTGTTTTATTTTCCAGAAAACATCTTCCTAATATCCAAGATGAATAATTACAGTCTTTCCTCCAGTCACTTTTTCAAGTAAAAATGCAATCCAAATCTTCAAAAGTGTCTTGTCTTAGGTAAAACTAAAATACTTGTGTAAATGCCTCTCCTTAGGGTAACTCTCCTATTTGGTGTGCCACAAAGTGCCATGTGCCTTCTTCCCATTCTGTCACACAGATGTGCAAGATCTGTACTCAGAGGTTGAGATTTAATAAAATAAATAAAGGCTCTTTACAGATAAACAAAACTATGACCATAGTGGCTGGTGTGCCCTTCTCAGCTGGGCAGCTACCTTGATTCGCTTTTCCCACCACCAGTGCAAATGCCAAGAGACCGGTGTTTGGATTGTTACAAATCTGCTGTTGATCTGTTAGATCCCTGGAGTGTCTTGATGACTTGCAGGGGTCTGTGGGCACACTCTTGGAGCAGCTAGTTACATTGCTAGATGGCACTTAATTTATAACTATTTAAAATTTTCTCATGGAAATGAAGCACAAACTTAACCTCAGTTATGGTCTCTATGGTAACCATTCTGACCGTCCAACTGTTTAAAGTTTGTTTTCTTGACATTTAACAGACTTTTGTGTCTTCACTTTTTAAACAGTGGACTTGCAGAAAATTTGTCAGTAAAGCACAAAAGCACAAAAACATTCTAAATAGAAAAAAAGTGATTTGGTGAGCTTTATTCTTTTCTGAATTGCAACGGTCCACTCTTACTTGTAGTATTTGAAAGATGAAGACGACGACCTTGTGTCACCCCCTAACACAGAAGGAAACCAGTGGTATGACTTCCTCCAAAACAGCACCCACCTGAAAGGTACTCATGAACTTCCTCGTAGTTAACTGGGACCAGATCCTTAGTCACCAGTTGACAGTTGAGCTAGAATCCTGCTGAGTGTTGTGGCTCTTATGTCCATTGTCTTTGATTGTGTGAGACAGCACAGTAACAAATGGGGTGTGCTACTCTCATGATGTGTCTAAGACATTGGGATACCAAGTGACATCAGTCAGTCACAATTCCATCCGAGGGTTCTGATGATCACTTCAGTATGACACTAGAGACCTTCAGTGAGTGTCAGACACTGAAGGAGTGAAGGCTCAGTATCCCCACCAGACTGCCCCAAGGCCAGGCCAGGTTGCCTCTGCCTCTGCCTGGCAGTCCACAGGGAGTTTCTATACCTTCCTTTTCTTCCACTTAGAAAAATTCAGGTTTCCTAACTTGCTTACTAAAAAATAAATACAGGACAGTCAAGCAGGAGATTCATGGAGTAGGTACGGAGGAGAAGCCAGAGGTTCTAGGCCCTCACAGCCCTCTGTTCACAAGTCTGGAGTCTCTGCAAGCCTCAGCACATGGGTTTCTTTAATAGTGACTTCATTACATAGATGTGATTGATTACGTCCTTGCAGTTGGTGATTGAACCCCACCTCCACTGCACTCTCTCCTGAGGTTGGCAGATAGAGCTGGAAGGTGAAGCTTCTGATCAAGGTGCCCTCGTCTGAGGCATCCAGGAGCCTCCTTGTTCACTTGGGAAATTCCAAGGGTTGGAGGAGTGGGAAACCAAGATCACATGCCGTTCTCTCATACCATTCTCTGATGCTTAATAGCTGTCTTAGTCAGGGTTTCTATTCCTGTACAAACATCACGACCAAGAAGCAAGTTGGGGAGGAAAGGGTTTATTCAGCTTATACTTCCAAATTCATCACCAAAGGAGGTCAAGCAGGTCAGGAAGCAGGAGCTGATGCAGAGGCCATGGAGGGATGTTACTGGCTTGCTTCCCCTGGCTTGCTCAGCCTGCTTTCTTATAGAACCCAAGACTACCAGCTCAGGGATGGCACCACCCACAATAGGCCCTCCCTGAGTAACCACTATTGAGAAAATGCCTTACAGCTGGATCTAATGGAGGCATTTCCTCAAGGGAGGTTCCTTTCTCTGTGATAACTCCAGCTTGTGTCAGATTGACACACAAAACCAGCCAGTACAGCAGACTAATGTTTAAAATGCATTTTAGCCAGCATACCAGGTGTAAGGTGGTGTGTGTCGGGGTGCCTGCAGAGCCATGGAGAAATGGGCTTCAGAGTCAGACTCAGCACTGAGATCTCTGGGAAGTCATTTTAACACCCGACTGCTATGTGAGCTTGCTAAGCATGTTTTGTTTGCTCTGTAAACTGGAGAATCCAGTGCTTACTTCATAGAGTCGTAAGCAGCACTGACAACAGAAACAGTCTCTCAGGGGTTGGGGTGTAGTTCAGTTAAGAACTGCTTCCATCTTGCAGAAGACCTCATTTTGACTCCCAGCACCCACACTAGAGGTTCACAGCTGCCTGTAAGTCCAGCTCTAGAGGACGTGTTGCAAGCACCAGCACACATGAGGACGTAACTGAAAATAAACACCAAAACAAAAAAACGAATTTCACAGAGCAGCAAGGGGAAAACACTAGTTCTACATCACTTTCTACTGATAAAGTAGCCTTTTAAAGAAGTAAAAAGATATTCGTGTAGAGTAGTTTATTTCTTGTTTCTGTGTTAATGCTATACTCTCAAGGTAGCACTGGATGCCCCTGGTCATCATTCCACAGCAAAGACTAGAGCGGGGTGAGCAGTGCTTCACTACATGCTCGTGGTTCCCCGTGTGCTCCTCCGTTAGACCAGCACGAGTGCACTGGGCCTGGACCACACCAGCTGTCCTGAGGTGGGCTTAGCCGCTGGAATGGGTAGTGATAGGATGCAGATGCTGTGGTCATTCTGAATGAGGTCTATGGAGGTATCATAATTCCACCCTGGGCTACACGGGGCTGGTTCTAACAATGTTTTCTCCTAATTATTGCTTTGCTTCTGTTTTTGTTTGAATCCAGAAAGTCCTTTGCTGTTTCCTTATTACCCTCGAAAATCATTGCATTTTGTGAAAAGGCGGATGGAGAACGTTATTGATCAGTGTTTGCAAAAGCCAGCAGTAAGTCTGAAATGTGGGAGTGAGAAAAACTGCAGTGTCTGGCCCACTTACATAAGTGACCATAGTATATAACTGTTTTTCATTATTAAAACGGGTAGTTTCTTATGGTTCATCTTGTTAATTCCTTACACAGATTTTAAAAGTAGGCTAGTGAAAGTGTTGACGTCTTTAGGGATTTGTTCCAAGAACACTTAGTGTTTTGAAGTTTTATAGTTCCAGAGCTGTTGTGTCTTGTTTTTACTGTTGATTGGCAGGTGTGGAGACGCTACTGAGAAGTGTGTGCCTTCCTGTGCCCCACTGCCAGCTCCTTTAAATCTCAGAATTCTCTCTCTCTTCCTTCCCATTCTGTCACTAAGGATTCTCACCTCAAAGTTTGATGAGAGGGATGTTTTTAAAACCAGACTTTAATAGTGGCACACACGTTTTTCTGTAGAGTATCTTTATGTAAGTGCACTAATTATGTCTTTTTCTTTTTCTCTTTTTGTTTCATGTTGGGGGTGGGGTGTGATCAGGGTCAAACCCAGCATTTTGCGCTTACTGGCTAGACATTTCTTACCACATGCTGCATCCCACCCCTAACAATTTGTCTTCAATCTTACCTTATATAGGATGTAATTGGAAGATCGATGAATCAAGCAATTTGCATTCCATTATATAAAGATGCTAGGAGGTAATTCTCTTTACCCATTGTAAGCTATAAGTTTAACAATGATTATAAATTTTTCTCATTTTGTTTTCTTGTTGTTTTAGTATGGACTGTGCACGAAGATTGTTAAAATTCCCATTTCTGTAAGTGTTCTTCCCCGTCCTGTAAGAATAATACAGCTGTGTTTACCCTAGGCAGCTTCATACCATATCTTACATTAAATTCTCTTCCTTAGGTGGAATAATAAAACTTCGAATCTTCATTATCTTCTTTTTACTATTTTAGAAGATTCGGTTTATAAAATGTGCATCTTAAGGAGACATACTGATATTTCCCAGTAAGTATTACTCTGAAGTTTGAATTACAGAGATAAGATTTTACTATTTTTAATAATTAACATACAATTTCTCTTTCATTGTTTTTTATTCTAAAGAATTTGTTACCTTCCCCCCCACCCGTGTGCGTATGTGTGCGCGAGTGTGTGAGTGTGTGTGCGTGTGTGTGTGTGCGTGTGTGACTGTGTGTGCGTGTGTGTGTGTGTGTGTGTGTGTGTGTGTGTGTGTGTGAGATTATGTCCGTATGTTTGCAGAGGCCAGAAGAGGGACCCCATGAAGCTGGAGTTGCAGGCAGTTAAAAACTGCCCTGTGTGGGTGTTAGGAGCTGAACTCTGCTCCCCTGGAAGAGCAACAAGTGCTTTTAACTGCCGAGCCAGCCTGTTCATGTTTTAGTGATGTTAACCTCCTGGCTTTACATTTGTCCCTTAACTGTTCTCAGTTTTAGTTTTCACATCATTAAGGTAACGATACTGATTTAGAAGCTTCTAGGATTCCTTCTAGATAAAAATGATGTGTAGATACTGTATGTTGACTTTTTAGGGTCAGAAAAAAAGTCTGACAACTGAATGAAGATTCTGTCTGAAGAACTCATTCAATACTGTGTTCTGGGTCCATTTTGGAAAGGCTTTTCATCTTAGGCTAATATGTTTTCCAGTAAATGGGAAGCTCTGTCCACAAAAACTAGCTTTGAAATTTTAAAGAAAAATCAAGTAAACAGTTCCATTAGCAGCTTTGTTGTTGTTTTTCAAGACAGGGTTTCTCTGTGTAGAGCTCTGTCTGTAGAGAACTGTGCTTCCTCCTCCTCAGTGCTGGGATTAGAGTGTGTGCCACCACCACAGGCTCCATCACCATCTTAAATCTCACTTTAAAGACACGTTGGCCTCCCCTATAGCCTTCTTTAAGTAATTACTTCATTTTTTGTTGTTGTTATTTCTTTGCTTGTTTGTCTTGAGACAGAATTTACTATGTAGCTCTGGCTGTCCTAGAACCTACTATGCAGACTGGGCTGGCCTGGGAATCCCAGAGATCCTCCTGCCTCTGCCTCCTCAGTGCTGGGATTAGAGGCGTGCGCCACCTTGCCTGGCAAGTATCTAACTACTTTGATAACTATGAGGTTTTAAACTAAGGTGATTTATCCTGGGATGCTTAGCCTAAATCTATCCCAGCATTCTGTAGCAAGAGTGTGATGTTTTCCAGCTGCCACATTCATTGTTTAAACTATACAATGTTTCATAAGGTCTTCTTTATTCCCTTTTTTCTTCAAGATCTGTAAGTAATGGACTAATTGGTATTAAATTTGGGAGCTTCACATCTGCCTCAGCTGACAAGGTCAGAAGAAGGTAAGACTTGAACCTGGACTACCTGACAGGCACAGGTCCTGGGTGGCAGTGTCTGTGTACCCTAGCTGTTGGGTAGGAGAGTGTCAGGCTCAGAGATGGTAAGGGCAGAAGTGTTCTCTCACTTCCAGAGGAGCGGGCCTCTTCACATTTTATCATAAAGGCTGTTTTACTTAGATCTGGTGAAAACTTTACCATCCACAGGGATTAGTGTGTTTACATGCTGTGCTTTCCTGTAATTCCAGATGTCCTGTGCTACCAAAGCCTTGTTCCTGCCATTGCTTTGTTACAGCAGCAGAGTGAAGTGGTGGTCAGCTCTTGGCTTTTCTTAGGGGTACAGAGGGGCACTGTTAACTAAGCCAGTCCCAAGGCTTTGGGGAGGAAGAGCCAGCACTGAGCACTGGCTGGTCCCTTCTCACTGTTTCCTCACACAGTGGTTTTAGTGATGCTTTCGGGATAGGTCTGTTTTTCACATGTGAAATCTTATTCTCACCTTCAGAATATAACATGAGGTGTCACTCATGAGTACTAGTAGACACAGTCTAGCCGTTGATGTCAGGTTTTTAGAGCTGTGAATGAACTTCACAGGTTTTTTTTTTCCTCATGATTGTCTATTTTTAAGATTTAGCTATATTGGGAAAAGTTAGTACAGAAGGTAATTTAGTGATCTTTTTAATAGAAATTAATGAGATAATTTGCCTTGCAGAGAATGTCAATGTCTTAAATTACTTTTATGGCCTTGTGCCAGCATGAAGTGATCCATGCAGTGTTTCCTTAGTGGTTGTGGTCATTTTGATTTACTGGAACATCTCGATTCTAGCTCTTACAGTTGTCTAGACGCCCAGTTCTATGATGATGAGACTGTCACGGTCATCCTGAAGGACTCCATGGGACGTGAAGGGAGAGACAGGATTTTGGTTCAGTTGTCACTGTCCTTGGTGTATAACAGTGAAGATTCTGACGAATATGAGTTCACTGGGAGTTACTCGACAAGGTGTGTGTCCTTAGGAGATTGGCGGCCTCATTGAGCAAGAGGCTTTCCTGTTATCCTGCCCCGCCTTCTCCTTTCCTCTCTTTGACAGCCTTGCCTGAGCTGGCCTTGAACTCATGGTCTTCCTGCCTTGGCCTCCCCATTGCTAGAACTACCAGTGAGTATCACCATGCTAGCTAACAGTTGACTGTTTTTATGTGTTTTTTTTTTTATTTATTTCATTGCATTTTTTGTTTTGAGACAAAGTCTTGCTGTGTAGACCAGGCTGATTTTGAACATAAGAAGACACATCCCCTCTGGGGATTAAAAGTGTGTTTAGAAACTATTCTAATATGAATCGAAGATTCTTACTGTTTTAGGCATGCCATATAATAGATTTTTCTTAGTTTTAGTAGGGATAACTATTGAGAGGCAGCTGAATGGAAATATTCCTACTTTGTATTTTTTTGTTTTTTATTTCTATATTGTTGATATACTAGAAATTTAACCCTAGATTTCCCACATGCTAAGAAGGTACTCTACCATGGTGCTATATTCCAGTGTTTTTGCTTTTATTTTTCTTTTCCTATTTGTTGAGACAGGGTCTCACTGTGTACCTTTGGCTAGCCTGGAACTCCCGAGGTAGACTAGGCTGGCCTTGAATTCATAGGACTCTGCCTGCCTCTGCCTCCTGAGTGCTGTCTTTAAAGGCCTGTGCCACCACACGCAGCCCTCCAGCCCTCTTTTTATTTAAGACAGTCTTACCAAGTTGCCCAGGCTGGTCTTGAACTCATTCTGTAGCCAGTAGCTTGTGATCCTCTGGCCTCACGGGTTTCCAGATGGCTGGGTTACAGGCCTGTGTGCTAGGTTCGGCCTGCAGACTTGACTTTGTTGCTTTGGTTTAACAATTAAAGAAAAAGGATCCCCAACAATGGGGTGGCTTTGTTCCATTTTCAGATGCATCGTTAGCTTTGGTTAGTAGTGGAATTCAGTTTAGATCTGTATTTAGTGTTCTCCAGATTTAGGCTCCGTTGTTCATTTTGAGAGTATATGCCTGTCCTAAGAGGTAACTTCAGTTGAAAAGGAATTCAAACCTTAACTAGTGTGACTTTCTATGTGTTTGGCATCACAGTATTTTACAAACTGTCTTATCACAGCTGTTTTGTGGTGGCTGCTAGGATTCTATTGAGAATGAGTGTGGCTAGAAGAGCCTCCTGATACTGCAGGCAGGAGAGATCCTTCTAACTGCTGGTTGTTGTCCGTAGGCTTGACGAGCAGGGCAGCATTATCCCCACACGCACCATGCACTTTGAGAAACACTGGAGGCTGCTAGAAAGCATGAGAGCGCAGTATGTTGCTGGGAACGGCCTTCGAAAAGTGTCCTGTGTGGTGAGTATTACAGACCGTGCAGGATGTGACCGTGCTCCCTGGCAGGCGTCCAAGGCCTTTCTTTGTGTCATTTTATGATTCATAGTTTCTGCTAATTATAAGCATGGAGTAGCCTCAACTGTATTAGTTTCTTATTCTGACAAAGCTTACTAAATAGGTAAAAATAACTCTGGATTTTGCTAATCTTATAAATTGTTTTACTTAGAGGTTATTTTACAGAAAGTGAAAGCTGAGCTGTGAGTGGCTTTGTGATAAATGATCAGGAACTCCTGTGAAGCCATCCTTTAATTTAAGCTTCTGATTTTAATTCCTCAATATGTGATGTGTTTGTTAAGCCGTGCATTTAAACAGTATTCCTCTGTCCTTGTTTTCGTTAGTTAAGTTCAAACCTCCGGCATGTGAGGGTGTTTGAAATGGACATCGATGATGAGTGGGAGATTGACGAGTCTTCAGACGATGAGGAGGAGGCTGGCGGGAAGCCTGTGAAGATCAAGGAGGAAGTGTTGTCAGAGTCAGAGACAGAGGCTCACCAAGACGCTGCTGCCCTAGACCCGGACGTAGTCATCAAAGTGGAGAAACTTGACCCTGAGTTGGACTCGTGACCCAGCTTGACAGCATTGTGTTAGTTAATGTGGCAAAAAGACGTAGTGGATGGACTAAGAATGTATCGGTCACACTGAGTTGTCTGTGTATCAAAGAAATAAATGGTAAATTTTATTTTTTCATACTCTGTTCCATCCTTGTGGAGGAGTGTCACTGTGGCAGACCCCTTTCTTGCTGGGGTTTTTTCCTCATATTGTGCAGAGCCAATGTTTAAAGAAAACAAACACAGCTTTGATCTGAAGAGCCAGGCAAGCCATTCCTGTCAAAAGGGATTCTCCTTATTCCTGTTGCAGGAGCGGTACACTTGAATAGAGGACACACGCTTGTGATTCAGCACTTTGGAACCTCGGGGAGGAGGCTGGCAAAGTTCAAGGCGAGCCTGAACTAAGTTTAAATAGCTATTTGGGTGCATTTCGGGTACTTTTTAAAAATACTTAAATAATTACTTGTCTCAGTGTGTGTATGTGTGTCCTAGCTTTGTAGTTTTATTTCCTTCCAATCGTAGTCTTGAAAATTTTATACTCATCACATGCTAAAATATTCCATCTTTTAAAATCAGAATAGTTGAGTAAATCCAAAGGGACACCATGAAGTATTACCTTGGGTCTATGGTTACATATAAAAAGCTGAGTTTATGTATGTGAGCTAATCTAGTAGTTTTGTACTTTGGGGGATGTCCAGTTAGTCACCATGCTAAGTACTTATTGTTAAAAGATGCTGTAGCTAGAATTGGATGTCATGAGTTCACTAGGAGATAGTCCGTTTCAGTGGCACAGTTTGACGTTGTGACCATCATCTATAGCCTTGCCATCAACCGGCCTCTTGTTTTGATTGTCTGCCGTGTCGGGGTTTTTGTTTTTGTTTTTGGAGGGGGTGGGGGTTAGTTCTTACAGAGCACCAGAAACTAGTGCACAGGATTATACTTCTGGGGTCATAAAATCTTACAGTGTGGTAGCAAAGAAGGTATAAAATCAGAAATGACCTCACGAGGAATATGTAGTCCAGGAACGATTTTTGGTTGGTTGGTTGGTTGGTTGGTTGGTTTGATTTGGCTTTTTAAATTTTGTTTTGTTTTTCCAGACTGGGTTTCTCTGTGTAGCCTTGGATGTCCTGGGACTAGCTCTGTAGACCAGACTTGCTTCAGACTCACAGAGATTAAAGGTGTGAGCCACTATCACCTAGCGTGTTTTTGTTTTTGAGATAAGGTCTCACTGTGTAGCCAGTCAGACCTTAAAATTCACTATGGTCCAGCTTTAGCTCCCCCAGTGTAAAGAGTACAACATAGGGGCTGGAAAGATAGCTCCGCAGTTAAGATAACTGGCTTTCACGAGATCCAGAGTGACGGGTCACCATAAGCTAGCCGCAGCTTGTCTGCTGCTTGAGACTAGGTTCAAGGGGACTGGATTTCAGGCCTCGGGAGCCCCTGTGGTTTCTGGGCTGTGGACTGCACTTGCTCACTCTGCCCCCTGGAAGGCCATCGGAGAGATGGCCAGGGTCCCACTGGTGTTAGACACGGCAGTTTTTCTTAGGAGTTGAGCATCCCGGGCCCTACTGTAGTGGTTTTCAGACAGCCTGGGGGAAGCACACACCAGCACAGAAAAGAAGGAATATTTATTGATCAACAGTAGTTGTCTTTTTAAAAGTTATTATTTTTGGCAATAAAGAGCACAACATATCATCATAATAATAATAAAAATCACTGGCTGTTTTTGCAGAGGATCTAGGCTCAGTTCCCAGCACCCACATTGGGGCTCATGACTCTAATCCAGTTTCACGGGATCTGATGCCCTCTGTGGCCTCTACAGGCACTAGGCACATACATGCTACACATAGATACATACACTTAAAACTCATACATGTGAAATATCTTTTTAAAAAAACATTACGATAGCCGGCCAGTGGTGGTGCACGCCTTTAATCCCAGCACTTGGGAGGCAGAGGCAGGCGGATTTCTGAGTTCGAGGCCAGTCTTGTCTACAAAGTGAGTTCCAGGATAGCCAGGGCTACACAGAGAAACCCTGTCTCACAAAAACCAAAAATCAAACAGAAAATTATAACATGTTCCACTATAGCCAGTACTGGTTGCTTCCTCACTGCTGTGACAACTTACCCAGAAGAAACAACTGACTAGGGGACAGGTTTGTATTGGCTCACAGTTCCTCACGTCATGAACAGGAAGGCTAGGCAGTAGACCTACTCTGTCATGCCCATGACGGTGGAAGGGAGAAGCGCATGGTTACGTTACAGCGGCAAACAGAAAGCCGAGTGCTCAGCCAGGCTACAGGGCCCAGAAGCCACCTCCTCATGACTCCCAGAGCATCCATCATTAGCTGAAACAGGCAGACAGGCCATTCCACATTCAGACTCCCAACTAGAAACTTGTCAAGTAGCTAATCGTAGGAACTGCATTGTGAGCATGGTAGGGAGGCCATAGGTTTAGTTTATATGGTTCTGTTTTTCTTCTTTCTAGACCAAGGTTTTCCACCAAACACACTGCTCACATCAGGTTTTCCCCAGTTAGTGACTGCAGCTGCAAATTTATGGTTTTCACTCTTATTCCACACACTCAGCATATGATACAGTCTGTCTCAAGGTTGAGAACTACTTTCTTTGAAAGCTGTTTTTTTAGAAAATAAATTTCGTAGCTGTAAGAACATAAACTGCGCCCTTACAGACATTGGAAATTATTTCTTGTTCTTACGAAATGATCCTAACTGGAAGTTAATTACACATGCAAGACGCTCACACATCTATAAATCTGTTTAAATGATGGAGGCATAATTGTACCTCAACTCTCTTTATGCACTGCAGCATGTAGAAATGAATCCCTTAGGGCCCCATTTCAGCCTTAACAAGATTATGTTCCGCTGAGCAGTGGCTGCCGAGTCGGATATGTATGGTCGTGCTGCTGATCAGCCATTACAGTTCATAAATGTCACCTTTCCTCTGGTGTGTGCAGTCAAACTGAACTCGGTGCCCCAAGACGCAAAGGGTAATGTGTACTTACTGTTGTACGGATGATAAATCTGCCCCATGACAAGACTTGAGATGAAACTAGTGTTTACTAGCTTGTTAATGTTTTCAAAGCTAAAACGAGAAGGTAAGCTTATTGTGTGCATGGCCTGCCATCAAATTTACAAGGTTTGCCTGTTCTCCAAGACTAAAAGCTTTAGGGACAACTTTTCTTCATTTCTGCATTACTGACTCCTGTTAGTGAGTGAACATTATTGTTATGTTAAGTTGTATTTCTTGCCACAGTTTAGATGGTAAAGCTGGGTACTTGGGAGTGAGATGGGATGAATGGGCAGACACTATAAACCACACTCCTCCCTGCAGACATGTCAGGGGAGCTGTAAAACCTGTAGCCACATAGGTACCTCCTTTCCCCTTGTCTCTGCTTGCTTTGCCCACTGTGACAGGAAGAGGCGTGAGGGGTCTCTTCTCATGGGGTTGGGGTCAGCATCTCTACGTGTCTGTGGGCAGCAAAGGGCTGCAGCCACTGCCCTCTGGCCCTATACAATACAAGATCATTTTCTCCTCTGCAAGAGCTGAAGGCACACGCCATCAGAGCTGAGGAGAAGACCTGAGTGACTGGATGATAGATTCTGTCAGGCTAGAGAAGTCAAGCACACTACGTGCTGCTGCTGGAAAGTGGGGAAAGGTAAGGTCAAAGTGGGCTTTGAAAAGCTGCACATAAAGTGATCTCA
Source organism: Mus musculus (assembly GCF_000001635.26). NCBI lineage: Eukaryota > Metazoa > Chordata > Mammalia > Rodentia > Muridae > Mus > Mus musculus. The sequence continues at coordinate 52,870,328 of NC_000071.6, forward strand.
GAAAAGCTGCACATAAATGGTGACGTGGGTGACACATCTGCAGGAGCCTTGGGGCTGGAGAGAGAGGTGAACTAAGGGAATGGGATCACGGGTAAGGGAAGCAGAGAAGCCGATGGTAGCCAGAGCTGACTGTGGTATCAGGGAGCTTTTTCTTGAACGACGTGATGCTAATCCATATTCAACCATGAGTAAATGGAGAGTGGCCATTCTAGAGAAAGGGGAATGTTGAGTGAAAGCCTCGACTGGGGAAGGAAGGGTCAAGATTGACACTGGTAAGACCAGCCTCAAGGCAAAACACAGGTCTCTTCCTCCTGACAGGAAGGGCACATGGGGCAGGGGCTGGCAGGTGGTTCAAGAGGGGCAAGTGCAGTTGTTTTCTGACATAGAAACCGTGGTCTCATTGAGAGTTACTGAATAGCGCTGTCCTCAGCCAAGTCCAAAGGGTAAGCTGTGCCCCTTGTAAAAGACCACTGCTTGCTGATGATTGGTGCTCCCACATGGGAGGCCGTGGAGATGGTTATGGGAACTCTGAGTGTCCAGCCATGCCTCCCAGGACATTGTACAAATGTTTGCCCTAATAGCATGAGGTCTTGAGGAGGAGCTAAAGTATATAGGCTAGGAAGGCTGGGTAAGTAGGACTCCATCTATGCAGCCATGGGGAAGTCAGCAATGCTGGTCAAAAAGTTCTCAGTGGCTGCTTTGGTCGGTAACCTCTCATCCATGCTTTGTAAATAAGCCCCAGAAACTCATCAGTTCCGTAGAGGGTGGAATCTGACCTCAGTTTGTCATTGGGACCCTAGGTGGGCAAAAGGTAGATGGCCCATTGTCCTCTCCCTCCCCAGCCCCTCCAGGGCAAAAGTTCTCAGAGCAAGAGTGGAGTGGACAGATTGGAAAGTCACTTTAGAATGATAATGTAAATTCACCAAGGGTGTGTGGCTATTATGGTCACCCAAAACAATGCAACAGTAATGGAGAGGGTGGCAATGGATTGGGTGCTGAGGTCACTGAAAAATGAGATTAGAAAGCCACTTACTGTGCCCACTTACGAGGCAAGGCTGGGATCTAAGCCCTGGAGACCAGAGCAAATCTGTTCTTCAGCCCTACGCTGCCTGCCCTACCGGTGCTGGTAGCAGACACTGATGGTGATAAAGACCACAGGATGAAAGCAAAGAACCTACACAGCAGGACATTGCCTTTCAATCAACTCCAGCGGTAATCTGGGGCTTCTGACACCCTACCATCCCCTCAGTGATCCTGGCCTGTGATAGAGTTGGGGCCAGTTCTGATTTGTTTTCAGACCTAGAAGCAGTAGCTGTCACTGAGGACCCTGGGAAACAACTGTTGATGGTTACTCTCCTGCCTCATATCTTTAATACACTGCTGATCACACATGGGGCCCAGTGAGGAAAGGGCTTCCTGAGTCAAAGCCAGGAAACTAGTCTTGAGCAAGCCCCTGCTCAGAGGTTGGGGGTGTCAAGAAGCTAGGCAAACAGGACACAGGTTGAATGAGAGACCCTCCCCTGCATGAAGGTGTGGGTCAGGACCGCCCTAGCTCTGGATCAATCTGGACCAAATGGCCACTTCTGGAGGAAGTGCCCAGTCTGGACAGCACTGGCCTCTCCATTCAGTTCTGGTTTCCATGTTCCCAGGAGCTGGTGCAGGCTTCAACTGACTGCCTAGCAGTCTCAGGAGTGCCCAAACCCTGCTGAACCTCTGCATCTGCATATTGTACCAGATATCCTGGGCTCTTGGAGCCAATCCAGCTCTCAGATCCATGGTGCTGTTAAGGGTCTGCACCTGCACCTGCACCCGCACCCGCACCCGCACCCGCACCCGCACCCGCACCGGCACCCGCACCCGCACCCGCACCTGCACCCGCACCTGCACCCGCACCTGTACCTACCTTGTTATGGTTCTCTGCAGAGTCTGTTACAGAAAAGGAAGAGCACAGGAAAGCCTGCAGAGTGCCTTCAGACCACCATTTCACAGCTCTCTGCTCTGTTCTGCCGTAAAAGGGATGCTGTTTATAGATCAAAAATAGTACAATGCAGTTCAGAGAGGTTTGGTTTGACTTGCGCCAAACTGCACAGCTAGTAGGAATGGAGTGCAAACCACAATGCTAGTCCTGGCTCTAGCTGACAAGCTGTCAAGGACTGAGCATTGAGTAAGAGCTCTTTCAAACACGTCTATAATAACTTATTTAAAACCCTTGCCCTGTCCCACAGGTGAATGCCATCATTAGCCTAATTTTACAGATAAAAAACCTGAGACACATGCATTGACTAACTTGCTCTCAGGCATTCTGTGGTCCTGGGGCAAAATGCTCAGCCAGGCAGTCCAGCTGTAGACTCTCCAAGCGAGCCTTGGCAGGCACCAGCTGTCCCCTAGCTCTGGGTTCCTCCCTCTGGTTTGCCCTCCACCCCACTGCTAGCTGCAGGACCCTGTTCTCCCTGAATGGCAATTGAGGCTGGTCTTCGTGGACTTGATTTGCAATTTTCCACCCTCAGCCCTGCCAAGAAGCTGCCCATGAAGGACTGATTCTGGTTCCCTACAAACTGGAAATGGAATTTGCAGAGTTGGGAACAGAACCCTGGCTTCTGACCTCAGTTGAATCTAGTTTCTTTCCACGAGACACCACCATGCATGTCCCTGGTGTCACCTTTGTCTCCTGTGGAGATCTCTCCTAGTCTCTCAGGTCTCAGAGAGACACAGCTTTCTCCGTCCCCAGACAGGTGACTAACTCATGAGGCAGAAAGAAGGGCAATGGGCCATGTGTCCTCTCCAGTCCATTGCCCGATTTGCCAAGATTATTTTGCATTTTGCTGGTGTGCAGACTCCAGAGTCTCATAGTCTCCAGGGAAGACAGGGGGCTTGAGAGGACATGGGATGCTTCATAATGAGCCAGTGAACAAAGGTGACGGCAGACTCAGTGTTCGCAACCGAAACTTAAACTGTGTGACTTGGTGAAACACATCAGAGAGGCTCGCTCACATTTGACCCTCAGGTGGAGACTTCAAACCATGACAACACAGTATTCAGAAAATAACTGGGTTTTGGTTTGGTTTGTGAGAGGTGCATGCCTGTATGTGCTTCCTATCTGTGAGTGCTGTCTACTTCATACTTTGAGGAAAGGCCTCTCTCTTGAACACAGAGCTCCTTGACTTGGCTAGTCTGGCTAGCCAGCTTGTTCTGAGGATCCTCTGTGTCCACTCCCTGGGCCCTGGGATTCCAGGCGGGCGGCCATGTCATCCTAGCATTTACGTAGGTAGCTGCAGAGAATCCACACTCAGGCCTTATGTTTTCAAGGCAAGTGTTTTACCTGCTGGCCCAACTCTCCAGCCCTAAAATGTTCGCCAACTATAATCTTTATCCGTCAACATGCAAAGGACTCTCTTGGGAGGAACTCGTCATCAGAGAAATGGGTCTTACCAGAATGACTGAGCTGAGCAGGAAAGGCTCGCCTTGCATGGGAGTGGCACTGCCCTGTGGGCTGGCAGGCCTTTGATTTAATAAGAAGGAGAAAGGACACTGAGCACCAACCTTCATCTCTCTGGCTGAGATGCTTTCTCACCGCAGATGCAATGTGACCAGCTGCCTCATGCTCCTTCTGCCATGCCTCCCACAACGGGCAGATGGTCCCTTCTCAACCAACCCAATCAGGACGATCACACACAGACAGTGTGCCTGGAGAATCGTCCCTTAGGAAATTTTCAGTTCGGTCAAGTTAACATGAGATTATCACACATAGTATGACCATTTTAGCAACATTGATTCTTCTATAACATACACATGCCATGCCTTTCTTTTTTGTGTATTTGTCTGCTTAGTTCCTTTCCTCAGTGTTTTAAGTATTCATTGAACTTTTTCATCTGGTTGAATTTATTTTATTTTAAGATGTGATACTGAAAATTAGATTACCTTCCTGCATTTTTTTCAGATGATCCACTACTGATGTATAATAAGGAATTGACTTTTATATGTTGAGTTTGCATCTTTGCATCCTCTAGCTTTGCTGAGTTTATTAGTTCAACAGTTTTCCTTCTTTCTTTGTTTCTTTGTTGTCCCCCACCCCCACCCCCCGCTTTTTTTGACTCTTCACGGTTTTATTTCCATGCATTATACTGAATCATCTGCCAACAGTGACAATTACCTTCTGATGTTATAGCCTTTATGCCCCTTATTTCTTTCTCTTGCTTAAGTGTCCTGGTTCGGACTTCCATTGCTGGGCTGAGGAAGGGCAGTGTACGTAGAGACCCTTAGCCAGGCATGGTATTCCAATGCCAGCACTCAGGAGGCAGAAGCAGGTGGATCTCTATGAATTTAAGGCTAACCAGGGCTTCGAGATCCTGTCTCAAAACAACAACGAAAAAGTCAACACCACCACCACAGCAACAGCAATGGCAACAGAAGAAGGAGGAGAAGGAAGAGGAGAAGGAAGAGAAGGAGGAAGGGGAGGAGGCAGAGGGGAAAGAAGAGGAGAAGAAGAACAAGGACAAGAACAAGAACAAATAGGCATCGTTACCTTCTAGCACTTTGTAGAAAGCCTTTAGCTCCCCACAATGTCAGCCATTGGAGTATTATATATGTCTTCACATTGAGTCACTTTCTTTCTATACCTAATTGTTCAGAGAACATTTTTTTATCATGAAGGGATGTTGAGTTCCCCCCAAGTGGCTTTTCTGCATCCTATGCTCCTGCTACTATGGTGAAGCCTGTCCACTGGCTTGTGTTTGTTGAGTTGTCCTGCCGCACTTAGTATGGATCCCACTTAACTGTGGTGAATAATGTATTGATTGTGTTGCTGGGTTTGATTTGCTATGGCTTTGGTGAAAATGTCCCATCTGTGTCCACTGTGGTCAGTGGCCTACAGTTTTCTCCTTTTGTAGTTTACGTATTTGGCCTTATTGTCAAGGCAGTGCTTGCCCTGTAGCATGAGTTTGGAAGAATTACTTTCTCTTCAGTTTTTGGTTAGTAACAGAGGAAGAATTGGTAGAGGTTCTTCTTTGTACATTTGGCAGAATTCGACAGTGGAGCCTTTACATTGTTTAGTTTACATCTATTTTATGTATGTCTGTGTGTATATGTGGCAACACACACACACACACACACACACACATACACATACACATACACATATGGGCTAAACATTCAAACTCATGAGTCTATGGGGGCCTTTCTTAGTCCAACAACCACAGTAGATGAACTTGCCAGGGAGTTGTGCAGGCAGTGGGGCAAAAAAGAGACGCTCTCCCCTTATTTTGCCTATCATCTAGCTGGCAACCCAAAGGTACCACCCACGCTTAGAGTGGGTCCCTACTGCAAATAATCTCAAGAAAACCCTGACTGGTGAACCCAGGCACTTATCTCTAAGCAGAATCCTGGTGAGAAATCCATGTCCAGGAATGGGTCCCTCCCTTCTAGGTTATCAGCTGTATTTACTGCACTTATAACCACCTTAAACGGGCTGGAGAGATGGCTCAGCGGTTAAGAGCACTAGTCCAAAGGTCCTGAATTCAAATTCCCAGCAACCACATGATGGCTCACAACCATCCATACAGCTACAGTGTACTCATATACATAAATAAATAAATCCTTAAAAAAATAAACACCTTAGATGCTCCTTTGTATTTCTGTGAATTCTATTGTTGTCTTGCCTTCCTCATATCTGGTTTAAATGAATTTTCTTCCTTTTTAAACTTAGTCTAGGTATAGGTGTGCCAATTTTATCTATTTAAAGAATTAACTTTGTTTTAATTTTTTTTTCTAGTCTCCCAGTTACTTCTGCTGTGGTTTTTGTTTTTGAAATTGTTTTGTTTTGATGAGACTCATTGGGTCTCTCAGGCTGGCCCCAGATTTGAGTCGTTCCTGCCTCGGCCTCAATGTGCCAGGGTTGTAGGCATAACAACGCCAGGCCCAGCATTTGCTCTGGTCTTTATTCTGTATTGGTAATTCATCTGCACGGTAGGTACACCCTGGGCTGAAATACTAGTTTATTTGGCATCTTTCTGCTTTTATTGTGTCTGTGCTTATAGGCAACCTCTGGGCCTTATTCATGGTAGGCAAGTGTTCTACCCCTGAACCGTTCTCCCCACCCATCTGAGTTTTTAAAAATGTAGCCTTTGATAAACTTTAAACTTTACTTTTTTTTAAAGATTTGTTTGTTTGCTTGTTTATTTATTATATGAAAGCACACTGTAGCTGTCTTCAGACACTCCAGAAGAGGGCACCAGATCTTGTTATGGATGGTTGTGAGCCACCATGTGGTTGCTGGGATTTGAACTCAAGACCTTCGGGAGGGCAGTCAGTGCTCTTAACCGCTGAGCCATATCTCCAGCTGCCTAAACTTTACTTTTAAGACCGCTTTTGCTACAATAAAAATTTTCAAAAAAAATTTTTTGTGGGACTTCCTTTGTTTTTTTTTCTCTCTGTTCTCCCCTTTCTATGTATTCATATGGATTAATTGCTTTTCTATTGATATCATTAAATACCATGACTATGACAAGTTATAGAATAGTTTATTTTGTGCTTATAGTTCCAGAGGTTTAAGGTCCGTTATGGTGGGGACAGCAGGGGAAGACATGGTGGCAGGAACAGCTGAGAGTTCACATCTTGAACTTCAAGTAGGAAACAGACAGAACTCAAAATGGTGTGTCTCTTGAAACCTCAGAGCCTACCCCCCAGTTATATACGTCATCCAGGAAGGCCACACCTCCCAATCCCCACCACCACCACCACTACCACCACCACCGAAATAGTCACTAACTTGGGACCAAGTATCCAAATGCCTGTGACTTATAGGGACATCATCTCATCCAAACTGCCGCATCATACAAACAGCTTCTCTTACATTTAAACACGTGTTGCCCTACTGTCTTAGGGTTTCTATTGCTGGGATAAAACAACATGACTGAAAATAACGTGGGAGAGAAAAGGGCTTATTTCTGGGAACAGTGCCACATTCCATTACAGCCCTCCGTGAAGTCAGGGCAGGAATCGTGAGGCAGGAACTGAAGCAGAAACCATGGAGGAGTGCTGCTTACTCGGTTGCTTCTCCTGACTTGCTCAGTTTGCTTCCTTATACCAGTCAGGAGCACAAGTCCAGGGGTGCCACCCGCACAGAGGGCTAGACTTCTCCATATCATTAGTCGAGAAAATGCCCTGTTAGGTTTACCTACAGCTAATCCGAGGGAGACATTTTCTCAGTTGAAGTTATTCCCAGGTGCCTTAGTTTGAGTTTCTATTGCTGTGAGGAGACACCATGACCATAGCAACTATTTCAGAACATTTAATTGGGGCTGGCTTACAGTTTCAGAGGTTTATTTAGTCCGTTATCATCACGGGAGAAGAATGGTGGTGTGCAGGCAGACAGGGTGCTGGAGAAGGAGCTGAGAGTTCTACATGGTGACAATCCTTAGGCAGCAGGAGGCAGTGACACACTTCCTCCAATAAAGCCACGCCCACGACAGCAAGGCCACACCTCCTAATAGTGCCACTCCCTGTGAGCCTATGGGGGACATTTCCTTTCAAACCATCACACTAGGTAAGCTGACTTGGGTTAAATTGACAAAAAAGCAAAACAAACAAACAAAACAAAACTAGCCAGGATACCTACTTTTTTTTTATTTTTAATTTCATTGCTTTTGTTCTTCTTTCTGAAATACTTGTCAGCTTTTTCCCCACTTTACTGATGGGCATCGGGTTGATTCCAGATTGGGGCTATTAGGAATAAAACAGCCATGGTATTCATGGTAGATGTAGTTGGTTAACATCCAGGGCCATTTCTGTTGGGTACCTAGGAGTGGATCACAAAGCAGACATCAATAGTGTTTTAAAAAAAGAGATTGCACCAAGTCATACTCTGCAGGGAGTGTTTACAAAACCGAAGGGAGGAACTTTGGGGCCAGCACTATATGAAAGTATGGTACTCAAAGATACTCAGGTTTGGGGTCACTGGGACGTTACAATAGGGTGTTCATAGCTGAGAAATTCCTCCATATGTCATCTGTCTCCCAGAAGGTTGCTTGTCTCTCCAGTGTGTTTAGGAATATAAAATACACATTAGGGACTGGGTCCCAGCCTGGTTCACAAAGAGGCACCCTAACTCCAACCTCCAGTTCTGGAACATCCTAACTTTACAATATCACGTAAGTCACAAACTATAGCACTACTGAACTTATGTGATTCAGGCCCTCAAAGCCCGTGTCATACAGCTGGCCAGAGGCAGTGTGACTTCTCCACTTACACGGTTACTTGTGTGCCTCTCCACCCACGTTACATTTATCTATACTTTAGATGAATAGATAACACCTCTCTTTCAGTGGCTGCAACAGTGTAAATGGGAAAACTTGTGGCTCGGAGTGAGGATATCAAAGTTTAAGTCCCAGTTAAACATCTAACTACCGTGTTGTCTGGGCTCAGTTACTTTATCGCTGAGATTCTGTGCTTGACGCTTGGTGGATCTGTCTTACAAGGTTAGGCTCATGATGCAGAGCCAAACAGCAAATTTGAGATTACTGAACACTCGATTATGTTAAAATCAGATTTGATACATCTGGTCATCAGAACCGAAGAGTAGGCTGAGTATTAGAGGCTGGGGGGGGGGGGGGGGCGGACGGACGGACGGGGGGGGGGGCGAAGGGGGGGCGGGGCAACAGCAGCCCTTGTGCCTAACAAAGGGGCCAGTGCAGAAATCCATCTGACCGCTAGAGGTCGACATTAGTTCATCTGCATAAACGACTCTAGCCCGTGCAGCCTGCCCCTCATGATGCTTGCCGATGGCACTTAACATTTGCAAGCCCGACATTACTTCTCCTTTCTCCTTTTACTTCTATTACTTAAACAAACAAACAAACAAACAAATACCCCATCTTTTAACACCATCATTATTATTTATCTTGATTTTTGGTAACTGTTAGTCTTATTTCATTTGCCGTCTTGCATTAGTAAGAAAAAGTGTTTAAAATAAAAGCATTGATAGGGCCCTGGTTCAATCCCAGTACTGCTAAATAGGTAGGTAAAAGCATGAATAAATAAATAACAATTAACAAAGAGAATTCTCCACAATTTGAAGCCTGTGTTTTCTTTCCAAACTTTCCAAACGCTGAAACTCCCCAAAACTCCAGCTCTGAGACCAGCAGCAAGCAATGTCACTGTCACACCTGTGTTTTCAGAAGGGAAAAAGTGAAGAAACAGGGAGGGCCCACTGCAGGAAGAATCTGTTTATGTTCGTGTTCATGATAAGGTCAATACATGAATAATAAATGAACCCCTCCAAAGGCTGAGTATCCAACAAATTCATTATACTGATAATTTAAGTAAACTGGGAAGTGCTGGTGTAGAAGCCCAGGTCCTGACCTCTCTTCAGACTCTTACCTGACCGTCTTACAATTCTGGGCTCACAGTGTGGGCACTTCACTTACAAGCAAGATATGTTTGCCCTACAAGCCTGATGCCTGAGTTTGGGTCTCTGGAATCCATGGAGGAAGGAGAGAATCCATTCCCCAGAGTTACTATCTGATTCACGTGCATGACCCAGGACATCTGCATTCACATAGACACACAAACACACAGATACACAGACACACTACTACCACCACCGCCACCACCACCACCACTACTACTACTACTACTACTACTACTACTACTACTACATGAAACTCACAGTTCAACCACACCCTCTAACTCTGATAGGCGACCCCAATCATCATTCAAAACTCACAATACACTCCAAAGCCTGAGAGGGTCTGGACTTAGGACTCCCTAATGATTCCTTTTCTCATCTTAATAGCAGAGTGCTCAGGGGGCCTGCCAACCCCAGAGTGACCCGCTGCCTATCCTTCCTCCTTCTGCCCATACGCCCCGCTTTCTGCTCTTTCTGTATTCCATTCCAGCCATGGGTCAGCCTGGTCTCTGCGTCTGCCTCTGCCTCTGCCCCAGTTATGCCCTCTTCCAGGGACCCTCTCCCCTACACTGCTGCCTTCGTGCCCTCTTTTCCCTTAACTCTTGGGCTCAGTTGGAACCCTTCTTTAAAACTGAGGTTCCTTCTTCAGACATATCTTGCTTGTAAGTGAAGTGCCCATACTGTGAGCCCAGAATTGTAAGACAGTCAGCTAAGAGTCTGAAGAGAGGTCAGGACCTGGGCTTCTACACCAGCACTCCCTGCCATCCTCACTTCACACAGCCTTTCTAGTCAAGGCACCTCTGTGTGCAATGATACTTGGACTGAGTTCAGGTCTCTCTGTGTGCAATGATTGGTACTTTGATTCGAGTTCAGGTCTCTCTGTGCAATGATACTTGGAATCTGAGTGCAGGTCTCTCTGTGTGCAATGATACTTGGAATCTGAGTTCAGGTCTCTCTGTGAGAACAACAGTTCTTATTATTTTCTTCACTGATGTATTCCAAACGCCTGCTGCACAATGCTCACTGGGTAAAACCCAGTAATGACTGGGGACACAGTGCAGCAGTAAAGCTCCTTAAAGAAAACAAGCAAACAAACAAACAACAAAACTTCTTTTAGATTTCTTTATTTTATTTTATATGTATGAGCGTTTTTGGCTGCATGTGTGTTTGCAGGTACATGTGCATGTGTGTGTGCCTGTGGAGGTCAGAGGTCACCCTAGGTGAGGCAGGGTCTCTCACTGGGGTCACAGGTCCTGCTATGCTGCCTGGGTAATGAACTACAGAGACCTGCCTGCCTCTGCCTTCCCAGTGGGCACTAGTCAGTGAAGTCAAGTCTTCGAGCTTACACAGCTGACTCCTTCTCAGCTGAGCTAGCTTCCCACCCCTGCTTATATGAGTAACCCAGAAGCCGTCTGCTTAGCAATTGCTATTCCCCGTGTGCTTTCTCACTGGACGTGGACCTGGACTCCCAGGCCAGCTTCCCACTGTTGCTGCCTGCAGCTCCTGCCCCAGAGAACTGCAGCTTCATGCTCTCCATAGCAGGAAGTTCTTGCCAGTATGGTCCACTGCCTTGGCTGCTCTTGGCTTGGGCTGAGCAGTGCCAGGGTGTGTGTGTGTGTTTTACTTCCAGTGTCCTTTAATGCCTTCTACTTCCACAATCTCTATGTTGTGTGTCCTCTAAGCCTTCAGCAGGGCTATAGAAGGCTCTGGACTCTGAAAGTTAGCTGGCAATTGCCATTTAAGTGTGATGGGAAGAACCTGGGCCCTCCTCGAGAGCAGCAAGTGCTCTCAACCACTGAACCATCTCTCCATCCCTGAATTTAGATGATTTGTGGGGCTGCATTGACTTTCTGGAGTTTGGAGGGCTTTAGTGCAGAAACACTAATCTGCTTGATTGCAGCATCTCCCGCAGGTCCCTCGTGGGGTCCAGAGACAATCACCAGCACAGCATGAGATGTCTAGAATAAGAGAATTGGGGTACCTGTGAGACAACGCTCCTGCAGTCAGACTTGGCTTCCAGGACCACATCCTAGGCTGTGTGATTGCGGTGAGCCCATCACCTCCTAGATCAGCCTCTGTCTCTTCTTCTGTGAAATGGCAGCAATGACATTGCTCTCCCAGTACTGGGACAGGGTCCATCCCTTGCTCTCTCACCATCTGTATCTCCTATCACCTCCTCACATACTTTTTTTCAGACCGTGTCTCTCTCACATGCCTCTTTAGTCCCCTTATTATGTTTAGGGGTCAGACTGCTCCAATGACCTCTCCTGGTCTCCTCTGTCACAGGGCTCCTCTCTCCCACTCTCACTCTGATTCTGTCTGACACAGACCCTCTCTGTATTATGGGATGGAGTTATTTGTCCCCCTGGGTATAAGCCCTAGGAAGCCGTACTTTTTCTCCTGGGAGCAGCCCCACTGGTGGGCAGTGCAGAGCCCAGACGGTGGTGGCCTTGCAGATGGGGAATAGAGTCAGGTGCTGAAGGGCAGCGAGACGGGGCAGACTATTTGTCTTCGCTCCAGCTTCATGTCTAGTCTTCCCTGAATCCCACATCAGTTCTCTTAGTGTTAGAAGAGGCTGGGAGGCAGAGGTGAGCTGTGTGTGTGGAAGACTCTGATGGAGAAAAACAAGGGCTGGTTTTGGTTTCTCTTGAGATTCCAAGGCTAAACTGATTGTATATTTTTATTAAGTGTCTTTTAAAGTAAATTTTGGGCAGTCACTTCAGGTGCACTACTGTTGGCCCTCCAGACACTCCAGGAACCCCGTGAGTAGCCCTGATGGGAGGTAGGAGTGGACAGTGTCCCCAGCTTTCTGGCTTAGGCTTGGTGACAGTTCCTGGGAAAGCTTTGATTCTGGATAAGTGTCCTCAGGCTTCCTGGTACCTGTTATTGAGGACAGTCACCTGGTGAGAAAAACAATGTTGCCCTGGTCCTTCTGTAGCACTTGAAACCTCTCCAGGAAGTCAGGAGGAGAATGTCAAGGGCTCTTGACTTCGGATCAGATGATCAGAGAAGAAAGGAAGGAGCTCAGAGCAACCATGGGGTGGGCACTGCAGGGTGCCAGGCCAGTGAACTCACTGCCTGGGGTGTCTCACTGAGCTGCTAAAGCAGGGCTAGAGGGCTAGAAGCCCGGCCATGGGCAAATGAGCTTAGGTAGTTAAATAAAAGGCGATTGAAGACAGTAAGCCCTAGGGTCTCAGAATAAAGTTCATGAAATATCAGAGACCTTAAAATTTTATGTGTGATTTCAACTATGGGAGGAGTAGAGCAAGCGTCAGCATGAATGACGACACTGCAGGGATAAGGGTTTGAATGGGGGCTGTGCCTTCTAATGTAACTAATGACAGGGATGGCTCAGTGGGTAAAGGCACTTGCAGCCCAGCCTGATGACCTGAGTTCAACTCTAGGACCCACATGGTAGAAGGAGAGAACCTATTCCCAGAGGCTGCCATCTGATTTCCATGTGCATGTGCCATAGAATGCGTGTGCACATGCAAATACCTATACATATATCCAAAAGAAGACAAGATCTTAGACGCGACTGAAGTCCCCTTGGTAACCTTTCTCAGTCCTTTCTTTCATCCGTCTCTCTGGACATGCTAATCCCCAGGCACGTGCTTACACTGTGACTATATGCATTGTCTCCATATCATGTATAAGATCATGTATTTTTTTTTTATGTGTCTGTGTCGTGGTTAAAGCACAGAGTAAGAGAACCGGAAGTGGGCGGGGCTATGAGCTCCCAAAGCCCGCCTACTGTGACGTACATCTTCCAGCAAGGATCACCTTTTAAAGATTCTCTAACCTTCCCAAACAGCACGACTAGCCAGAGAGCAAGTGTTCTAATACGTAAACCTATGGGGACATTTCTCACTCATGCTACCTTTACACACTTATGTTAGGATACATACTTGTCCACTGTTATGTCACTACACCCATCTAGCCTTCTGAAGCTTACCTGTGTGTGTCATTCAGTATCTGCTTTGAGAGCCTTACTCAAAGTGACACAGAGGACAGTTACAGTCCCTCTGAACCTGCCCTCTGCAGGGTCCTCCAGTGACCTTACACATTACAAGCTTCTGGCCCAGACTTCTGCCTGTGACCATGTGGACCATTGCAAGTTTGGGGCACCGTGAATAAATACTTCAATTAACATTTCCTTATGCCCATCTCTTGTGTGCTTGTGAGAGTTTCACTAGAGTATTGGTCAAACTGTCATGCCTTAACCAAATAAACAGATAAGCAGGCCAGGAGGGCACTGTATGGTGAATCTTCGCTGTCAACTTGACCAGATTTAGAATCACCCAGGAGACCAGAGGTGCGTCTCTGCAGGTCTTAAAGGGGGTTAACTGAAGGTGAATGGCAAGATTCTGTGGTCTGGAGATCCAGACAGAATAACGGGGGTGGGGGTGGGGGTGGAGCGAGAGAGCGCGCAGAATGGCACGCCTCTGCCTCCTCGTTCCTGTGAGCAGGTCCACTGTGAGGGCCTTTCTCCTTACTCTCTGTGACTATGGGCTTTCCCCAGACTCTCCTGCCACAGGCAGTGCCACCATGCCTAGAACTAAGGCTCTGCAACCATGAACCCATTGTTCCTGCAGTGTGCTGTCACAATGATGACAAGGATGGAGTCTCGTGCCCATAAGCCTGCTGACAGAACTACCCCCACAGGATTGCACTAGGACACTAAAATTGCCCAAAGGGCACTGTAGACCGTGCAGGAAACACTTGTGTGGGTACGCCGCCCTTCTTTTCCTCCTTCCATCCTTACTCCCTCTACTCCCAACCCCACATCCCTGCTAGATCCTTTCCCAGATTCATGTTTTGCTTTGGTTTTGTGACTCATTTAGTTTTATCAGGGGCTTCGGTGCAAGCACTGGATTGGAGCTACCCACTGGAGCCTTGGGTGTGTGTGTGTGTCACCAGTGGATATACAACTGAAGATAGTGACTCACCCTCCCTCCTGCCCCCTGAATTATAGCAAATAGTCCAGCAGTGAGGAGCCACGTCCCTGGATCACGTCCTTCATCTACTGTCTGCCTGTTTGACAGGCTCTCTTCCGGGGCAGATTCTTATGAATCTATAAGAGCTCTTATGTTAAAAAAATTAACATACACTTTTTCTCAGTTTGCCTTTAAAAAAGATCCCCTTGCTTCAGCTACATTCATCACTCAATACCACAGTACACGGATCTCCACGGACTGTCCATCCCTGAGTAAATCCAATACAACGAAGAAGGGAGGTGTCCCTCTGTTACATTGATTTCAGAGTGGAATTGTCAGACCAAGGAAGCTACAAAAATGCAGCCTCATGGTTTACTGCCCAGTCGTTCTCCACAGTGAACAGCACCCAGTTAAACTCTCCCAGCAGGGCTAACAGTGCCTGTCACGTTGCGTCTCTTTTAGTGCTTCCAAATACTTTATGTGCTAAAGGAAAAGTGTTGTTAGCCTACAGTCTAAGGACTTAACTGTGGACAAGGCACTTCAACATCACCTGCCTGAGTCTCCACTCACTCTTCTAAGCACTTTCTGAGCTTCTGCTTCTGCCGATGAGGAAACTGAGATGTGCTCAGGGTCCTAGAGAGGTGGGGAGGATGCTGTTGGACACAAGACTGTCCACCCACTACTGAGCCCTGCCCACCTCCCACCAACTCCTCTCTAGTCCCAATGTCTTATTTCTGCAGAGAAGGGCAGCACTGTGTGAGGCAGTGAGGGGTACAGAGCCTTGAGCACACAGGTCTGCTCCCTAGAAGGGCCTCCAGAGGTGCCTTCGGGAACATGGCATGTCCCCTCTACTGCTGCGTTGTTTCCAGAACCTCGACATGTGTCCTTGAGGGAGAGGAGACTTGAGGACAAGTATTTATACATTTATTTTTTATTTTATGTGTATAGGTGTTTTGTGTGTGTGTGTGTGTGTGTGTGTGTGTGTGTGTGTGTGTGTGTATGTGTACTACATGAGTGTGGTACTCACAGAGGCCAGAAGAGGGCACCATAGAGCTAGAGTTCCAGATGGTTGTGAGCAGCCATGTGCATGCTGGGAATGGAACCCAAGTCTTCTAGAACAGCCAATGCTCTTAACAACTAAACCATCTCTCTAGCTGCAAGAAGGGTAATTTAGCTGCTCCAAGTTTCTGGTCATTGCTATACACTATTCTCAGTGCCAACTCTGTTTCATCTCATTTATTTCCTACTACTCTCTCCCCATCTTTCTGCCTAACAGGGAGTCTGTCTAACTCCTAGTCTCTCACACAGAACCAAGCAGATTAAATGACTTCTTTAAAGAGTACAGTTTATAGAGAGTATTCCCATACCCATTTTGCAGATGTAAGGAGGAAAGGTGGGGGGTCGTCACCCCTGTGTTCTTATTCCCACAGACACCCTTGGTCTTTTGCATTGGTTTCTCCTCTTCTTTCTACATCAAGAGAGATGTCAAGGAGATGGAGCCTCAGGGGACGGAGCTTCAGTTTATGTTTCGACTCAAGGCTCCTTCGAAGCTGCCAATCATCCTGTGTGAGCTACCGTTCACATCTGACATCAGAACATCACAGCAACTGATCCCACATGGCCCTCACCTATAGCATTTCCTGTTATGACGTTATTAATTTTGTTTACCTAGCTGAGGCAGTGCTGATCCGGCACCCTCACTGTAGACTGTACTCTGTAAAGGAGTCATCTAATCTGCCTGATTCCGCGTGAGAGACCAAGAGTTAGACAGACTCCCTGTTAGGCAGAAAGATGGGGAGAGAGTAGTAGGAAATAAAGATGGAGAAGTTCCCAAGACGTAATCCTTCCTCAGCCTCCTTACTTGACACAAAAAACCAGGCAGCTTTTGTATCCCACCAACAGGTCCCCTGCTGACGGACTGGCTCAGCAAGTTCAAGACTGGATCAGAACATAGGAACACAATAGTTGCTGACCAAGCAACCATCTTGTCTGTCTTCAAATTGACCAACTGTAAGGTGGGAGGGGAAAATTCTCCGGAGCTTTTAAAACCCCAGCCCTCAGGACGAGACTGGGCTTCTGGATTTTCGAGTCGTCCCCCTGGCGCCTCCACCACCCCCGCTCCGTTGGCTTCTCAGAGGGTCTTTTTCTCAGTCGTCACCTGTGCTTTCTCCCCCCTCAATAAATGCCTTTCTCCAGCCTCTGGGTCTTCAGTGCTTGAGGTTTCTCTTTTGCTACCTGTTGCGCCGCAGAATTTTCCTGTCTTTGAATTCTTTTTTTTGTTTGTTTGTTTTGTTTTGTTGTTGTTGTTTGTTTTTGTTTTTGTTTTTCCCTTGACAGGGTTTCTCTGTATAGCCCTAGCTGTCCTGGAACTCACTCTGTAGACCAGGCTGGCCTCGAACTCAGAAATCTGCCTGCCTCTGCCTCCCAAGTGCTAACTGGCAGAGAAATCGAACCGGAACAAGACTCCTAGACTGTATCACGTGGGTGTCCTCCAGAACGTTGGTGTGAATCAATGTGACCATGCTTCGTGGTAAACACTTGGAGAGAGACCGGAGAGAGAGCCACCCGGGTTACTAAGAACTGAGATGAATTTCCTGAGGAGCTGTGTACGGGGAGAAAGAGAGAGACTCCCTCTAGTGGTCATCTGTGGGAGCACCAACTGGGAACTCGGTTGAAACAGCAGTTAAGGGACTTAATCTTTCTCAGTCCAGAGAAGAGTTGCCCACGTTGGCTTCTCTACCTTCGTGGGACTGTGTATTCACATTCCACTGTGGATGTCTTGATGAATAAGTACCAAATTCTAGTCCATGCGTGCATCTGTCTGTCTGTCTGTCTGTCTGTCTCTTTTCCTCAAGAGTGCAGCTCTGGGAATTGAAGCCAGGACTTTACCCATGGTGGGCAAACTGCTCTACCACTGAATGTCATCTCTAACCAGCACTCAATATATATTTTAATACTGCCTATCCATCCCCCCTAAGTCTGTTATCAATATTGACCTGTGATTCGCCCAACAAGCCTATGAATGATGTTGGGGATAGAGAATAGAAGACACACATGGGGAAGGATGAGAGAAGGGGGCTTGGTCTTCGTAGCTTTGGATGAGCCACTATCCCTTCTGAGTGCAGACTTTCTCCTGTGACTGTTTTAAAGTCACCCATGCTCCTGTCCTTAATTCCCCACTCCTTGCTCTGTAAGTAATCCTAACCAGTCATTGGTTTACCCAGAGCGAACGTTAGTGGAATCACTTTGCGTTGTCATTGGGACCCTGGGAGGAGGAGGAGGAGGAGGAGGAGGAGGAGGACTAGGAGGAGGAGGAGGACTAGGACGAGGAGGAGGAGGAGGTGTTGTTGTCGTCCGTGTGTCCTCCATGGGAGGAACTTTAATAACAGAGGCACTTTGAGAAAACGTGACTTAGACTACCCTTCTCTGTGTACGCTTGTTTGTGTGTGCTCGCGCAAGCGCAAGACATGCGCATGCGTATAGAGCGGGTGGTCACTGCCTTTGTCCCTCAAGTGCCATCCACCTCATTTTCATGAGACAGGGTCTCTCATTGGCCGAGAACTCACCTAGTGAGCTAGGCTGGCTGGCCAGTGACCCTCCAGAATCTGCCTGTCTTCACCTCCCCAGCACTGAAATTACACATGCGCACTGCTACAACTTGGCTCTCTGGAACAGGTTCTGGAGGGATTCGAATTTGGCCCTCATGCTTGCAAGGCACATTTACTGACTGAGCCATCACCCCAGCCCTTTGCCCATGGTTTCTTGACTTTCTTTATAGAGAAGGCACCATAGATATCCCACCATTTAAGAAATCAATCTGGTCCCAGGAATGACTCGAATACAGTCATCTAAAGTGATTCTGATTTAGGGACCAGTTCTCCTGCCCACGGTGCTTCTGTGAGATGTAGCTGTGGGTCCAGCGCCAACCAGCCCCGGCCAGTGATGCAGCAGAACTGAGAGCTGAGATGACCAGGATGGCAGCCTGAAATATCCGTGTGGGACTGCAACACTCTACTCAACAGCACCCCACCTGCCTCCCTTGCCTGAGAAGTCCGGTTGCCCTGGTGATGGACAGCTGGGGAGTAGCATGCAAAGATACAGAGACAGGCTTGGAAATCTTCATGGAGGGCGGTTGCATCTCTAAGTCCACCTGGGTCAAGATGCTGACTCTGGAGGCAAGATGGATGCTCTGTGAACAGGACTGATCCTAAGGGTAAGCAGACAGACGGAGCCTGCACTTCATTACATTGTCCTGTTGGTAATTCACATGTAGGTGTGGGCCTGTAGCCGAAATGGCTGGCCACCCCAGGTTCTTTTCTATATGGATGTTTTGGTCTCAGACAGTGATCTGCCTGAGCTTGAACCATTCTGCTTTGCCTATAGAGAGGACAGGGAAGCTGGGCCTGGTGGAACAGGCCTGTATTCCCAGATACCTTAGAGGCTAAGGTGAGAGGGTGACAGCTTCAAAGCTTGCCTGGAGCTTGCTTGAAATTTCAGGACAGTTTAGGTAGTGTAGGAAAAAGGGGGGGGGTGTGAAGATGCAGCTTTAATGGTGGAGCACTTGCCTAGTATGTGGGAAGTCCTAGATTCATTCTTGGGTGGTTGGGTGGGTAGGGGAGAGAGACAGAGACAGAGACAGAGACAGACAGAGACAAACTGACTGAGAGGGACACAAAGAGAGACAGAGAAAGAGAGAGAGAAAGACACAGAGAGACAGACACAGACAGTGACCAGGACACAAACAAACAGAAAGAGAGTCAGAGAGAAATGGAGACAGAGAGACATAGAGAGAGAAACAAACAGAGACAGAGACAAACTGACCAAGAAGGACACAGAGACAGGGAGAGAGACAGAGAGAAATAGAGACAGAGAAAAAGAGAGAGATAAAGACACAGAGAGACAGACACAGGCAGTGACAGAGACACAGAAAAATGAGAGAGAGAGAGAGAGAGAGAGAGAGAGAGAGAGAGAGAGAAGACTTGACTTGCATGAGACAGTGTCTGTTTACAGCCTTCATCATTGCCCCTCACCCTGGAGACCAAGTTGGGAGAGCCATGGGCAGCCGGCCTTCTCTCCTCATCACCATTGTGTCCACTCCTAAGCTCGCTGTGTGGCTTTGGGAGGGAAGGTTTGGAAGAGCTGGAGGAAGCAGCCATGCTCAGGGCCAGCCCTCAGCCTCTGAGGCCTCCTTGTTGGCTTTGTGTCATTATTCTTTGTTTGTTTGTATGAGGCTGGATCTCTGTAGCCCAGGCTGGCCCCAGAACAGGAGACGGTCTCCTGATGAGCTTCCCAATTGTTGGGATTATAAGCATGAACCACCACGTATCATGGCCCGTCTAGGGCTCCTTAGGCTTCCATTGTGATTCAGCTTCTCAATTTAGAGGAAATACCTGTTTCAAAAACACGGGGGTGGGCTGGTCCCTGTGGCTATACTGGTTTACCTAGTCCTCGCAGGAGGAAACCTCAAGCAGGAAGCCACCACCACTGGGATTCCTTTACTGCACAACTCTGCCTCAGGCAGGAGACATGGCGAGATTCAAAGCTGGGTCTTCAGGAGAAAGCAGTCTCACAGAAGTCCTGTGCAGAAATAGCCACAGTGGCCAACATGGTCCCCCCTGAGCCACATGCGGGCTAGGTACAGGTCAGGACTGTCAGTTCTGTGTGGGAAGAGTCACTTGTGCATTGCTGTGTGGGTCACTGACTCGGTGAGCAGACACTGAGTGAGCAGACAGGCTAGAGAGGGCCAGTTCAGCAGTGAGCAGGCAGAGAGGACCCCTTTCCCTGGTGGTGACAATGTGATGTAACTGTCACGTTGATGGTTTTCCTTCACTCTGTATCCTCTGTCTTCTGGAGGAACTTGTAGATGGCAGGGAGTTCAGCTTTCTGTTTCCACAAGACTTGTGTACCTGGACTCCTCCGTTGTACATGTTCAGGAAATAGTGAAGGAATGAATTGTGTACATTCATTCTGGCATCTCCTCGGGCCAAGTGCTGGTAATATTATAGGTGAGAGAGTCTGGGCCCTAGCTCCAGGGCTCCTGGTCTGGCCAGGAGAGCCAGTAGAGTACACAGCTACTTCACAATCCTGTGCCCTCAGGATGATGTAAGCACAGAGGGGCTAGGCCATGATAATCCAGGAAGGCTGAGAATCCTGGAGGAGAAATTTTTTCTGAGCAGTGGATTGGTGTAGTGACATTTTGGGAATTCTGGAATTTTGACTCCTTTAAAAAACAGAGACAAATTATAAGGATGTGCTTTCATTTTAATCCCAAGTGTGGGCTGTGGGGCTGCTTTAGACACAGCAGCTGACTATGATTTGCCTCGTGCTCTAGCAGAAGCATGGTTTTGCCAGCTGCAGGTAATTTCTGCAATTGTGTGATGTTTGGAATTCCCTGAGGGGGTGGGTAGGTGGGGGTGGTTGATGATCTTTTAGGAAGGTTTGTTGTGGTTTGTTAGTACCCATGGTCAAAGAAGAAACAAACAGAAAGAAATTAGATTCTGGGATTCTCTCTCTCCCCTTCTCTCACTCTCTCTCTCTCTCTCTCTCTCTCTCTCTCTCTCTCTCTCTCTCTCTCTCTCTCTCTCTCTCTCATTTCCCCTCTATATCCTTGTTTCTCTCCTATCTAATGTTAGGTGGTAAAACAGTGGGGATAAAAGGTGGGAAAAAGAAGAAGCTACAAAGTAGCAAAGACGAGGTACAGGTTGGGGGTTGGAAAGGTTCAGAGACGGAGGAGAATACTAGCCTTTAGGGAGCCCAGTTACTGTGTGCTGGGAGGGGACGCTGAAAAGAAAGGAACATGGCTGACCTGTTAGGGGACCCAGGAAGGATGCCGCGCTGTTTCTACTGGCCTTTCCTTCCCTATTTCTCAAATTCAAGAGCATGTTTCCGTCTGTGTTAAATAGGCCACCGGGTCAGTCATGCCTGCAATTACATATTATAAACATACTTGAGAAAGATGGCGGCTGAGATGAATTGAGCACCACCCAATTGATGCCTCACAGTTCCTGTTAGCCATGGAATCCCAGCAAGTACAGTGAGTGATGAGTGTTGCTAATCTGCCCATTTTAGAAGCTGGAACACTGATGCTCAGGAAGGTTAGGTTACTCCTCCGATATCATAAAGTGATAGAGTCAGTTTCGGGGCAGAAGTCCATCCATTCCAGAACCTCGGTGTCCAATGAGTGAGGAGGACAGGTCTCATTCTTGCTTGTCCTGGCTCCTCTGAGAGGGTGCTTTGCCCTGGAGAATGTGCTGAGCAGCAACAAGTCTCATTTAAGCCCTGGGTCCAGGTCACCATCCTCAAACATGCCCACAATACTAGCTCTTCTCTTCAAAGTCAGGAGACAACCCCCTCCCACCCCAGGCTACCAGCCCTCTTTGCTCTCACAGAAAAGAAGACACTGTCCTTTGCTGATAAAACCAGGAACCTGGCCCTCTTCCGGCAGCCTGGGGAGGGGCTATCTTTCTCTTGCAGGTGTTTATGGGTTTTCTTTGGCAGGGCCAGAGAAAGGCTGCAAATATTTAGACAGTGAAAACCCCCAGCTGTAAGGTGGAGGCAGAGGGAAGGGCATTGGTAGATTAAACCCATATCCCATCCCAGTGCAGAACTGTGCAAACAGTACCAGTCGGTGTTTCTCGCCCACAGTTCTGGCAACTCTCTGGTCACTAGGCTGGAAAGTCCCAGCCTGCTCCTGGGGAAGAAGAGAGGGAGGTACTCTCAGGCACATGTCTGGCTGAGATGTTTCTTTGCAGGGAGTGTTGATGTTCTGTGTGCGTGGAGATGGAGGGAAGAGAGAACATCTACTTGGTAGCATCCTGTCTGTCATGTCTTCATGTTCCTGGAGAGGTCACGATTTAGGCCCAGTGAGATGGTTCATTGCTTCCAAGCCTGATACTCTCGGCCAGCAACGATCCCCAGAGCTCGACTGGTGGGAGGAGAGAACTCGTTCCTGTCAGCTGTTCTCTGACATTTACACACAAGCACTCAGTCACTCACACAAACACAAAGGGGGAAAAAAAAATGGAGGGAAATCAAGAATGTTGTGGTCTACTTGGGGATCAGTTGCTAGTTCGTCATGGTTAGTTTGAGAAAGAGAAAGGACCACTTGATGACACAGGAAAGCCCAGCCCTACCTCGTTGGCAATTACGTCACTCATTCATTCATACCATCTGTACTGGCTGGTTTTGTGTGTCAACTTGACACAAGCTGGAGTTATCACAGAGAAAGGAGCCTCCCTTGAGAAAATGCCTCCATGAGATCCAGGCTGAGCAAGGCAGAGGAAGCAAGGCAGTAAGCAGCATCCCTAAATGCCCTCTGCATCATTTCCTGCCTCCAGGTTCTTGCCCTGTGTGACTTCCAGTCCTGACTTCCTTTGGTGATGAACAGCAATGTGGAAGTGTAAGATGAATAAACCCTTTCCTCCCCAACTTGCTTCTTGGTCCTGATGTTTTGTGCAGGAATAGAAACCCTGACTAAGACAGTGTTGTCTGCTCAACAGATCTCCTGGCTTTGGGTGCAAAGCTGGGAATGAGAGCGTGAACACCACGAAGCAGAAAGGAGCTTTCTAGTATAACTTTCTCATGACTGCTGAGCTGCCTCCCGATGCTTCCCGTGGCACTCCTGGAACCCACGTCACTCATGTCCTCCCTTCCTTTTTGATCTCCTCACTCCAATGGTCTCTCAGTTTCCCTGAAATGTTCTTGGAATAAGGGGGCTGCTTCCCCTGCACCCCACCACCAGCTTAGAAGGAGACTCTTGAAAAAACAAAAACAAAAGCCAAAACCAAGTTAAACCAAACGGTAACAGCAAAAACAGGACCACAGCTCAGTGGTGGAGCCCTTGCCTGGTACTCATGAGGCACCGGTTGCCATGCTAAGCATGGGGAATAAAAGACTGAAAATAAATGAACGGTAGATCTGATGGCTCAAGCCTGTCATTGGAGCACTCTAGAGCTGAGTTAGGGGATGTCAGGTTTGATGCACAGACAGACCTTTCTCAAGAAAATCAGTAAGTAAATTAGTAATAAGGGGAATAACACAATGGCTTAAAAATCCCTGCACATCACACTGGTAAACTAGGGGTACATTTGACCGTTTGGGTGTCTGGGGGAGGAAGAAGCACTCGAGGAGGGGAAAGGCTACTACCACAGGGAGACGAAGCAGAGAGGGACTGGGGCAGTGTCAGATAATGATGATGGAGAGACCGAGGAGGCAGAAACGCCAGGATTCAGGGTTCCAAGGCTCCTTATACATGGGAACGGCAGCTGCTCGGAGTGAGAAATGATTCTGAACTTGACCGTGTGAGGTTGCAGAGGTGCATGACAGAGAAGTTTCTAGGTGATGAGAAAAGATAATAAAGGGGTAATTTGGAGCGCCGGAAGAAGAGGCAGCTGCTCTTGAGGGACACAGAGGCGGAGATCTAACTGGAAACTACTGGAGACCAAACTCTGCTGCCTGGAGTATCCTTTCTGCTCCATTAACTCTCTGGCCCCATCCCCCACCTGTTTTGCACCTCCCTTGTTCACTCGGCTTCTGCCTGGCTGCTTTTCTCTTTCCTGTCCTTCCAAGATACTTAGTCATGTTTTCTCCATTGATGCTTGTTGCTATCCTTCTTCATGTCAACCTCCAAGGCAGCTGCAGAGCTCTGCATCCCCCTGTCAGAGTCCAGCCTTCTGCACCCCAGGGATTTCCATACTGTGTAAGTGTTTGCTTATATTTTGCTCTTCTGGCTGACCACAGTTTTTCATGCGTGGGCCCCCCAAGCCAGGTCCATTCTGGCCTGGGGTAATCAATTAATTGTCGAAAAGGATGTATAACTGGGTGGCCTGCAGTTGAGTCCCTCTAAGAATCAGGTCTGTGGTGCCTGAGCCATCAACCTCCTACTTTTCCCACAAGGCATCTGGCAGGGACCTGCCAATCACCATGTTCATCACTGAAGATCTTGATTCCCCCAAAGCCAACAAGGATACTTCTAGAGCTTCTTGGTCTTATCTAAAGGAATGCCTGGTCTCTGGGGGCTCAAGGGTTGCCTCTATGGTTAAGAGAGCTTGCTGCTCTTCCTGAAGTTCCCGAGTTTGGTTACCAGCACAAATATCCAGCAGCTCAAAATCATCTGTAATTCTAATTCTAGCAGACAGGGCACTCTCTTCTGGTACATGCACACAGGTGGTATACACTTACACAGACACATAAAATATTTTAACCATGTTTTGTCTTTTCTTTGCAATTTTAATTTTTGTTCTATGTGTATGGGTGTTTTGCCTGCATGTATGCCAGGGCATTGCATACTTGCAATACCTATAGCTTCTACAAGAATGCGCATGATTCCCCGGGACTGAAGTTACAGATATATATGAACCATCCTGTAAGTGCTGGGGCTTGAACTCAGGTCTTTTGGAAGGTCAGCCAGTGCTCTTAACCACTGTGCCATCTCTCCAGTCCTCATAGAAACAATTAAAAAAAAACTCTAAAAAAATAAAAAAGAATGCTAGGTCTCTCCTCTTCATGGATTACAATTGTCACTGTAATCCAGAAAGGGTAGTGAGTGAGCTTGGATTAGAATTTTGTTGGATCAGGTTTTTGTTTGTTTTGAGACATGGTCTCATGTAACCCGGGCTGGCAATCACCAGGAATGACTTAATTTCTTTTTTTTTTAATTTAATTTATGAACATGTGCAGTTTTATTTTATAACACTATGGCTACCAGGAATTCAGGCAAACGAAATCAACAAATTATCAATGAGATTGTTGCCCTTAATAATCAGCATATAGTCATGAAACCTCTAAAAAGCTAAAAAGAAAAACCCACCTTCATTATTGTAACAATTATTACATTATTGTAACAATTATTACATTATTACTACATTATTGTAACATTTTTAAAACAAGTAAATCATGAACTTCTTAGAAAAACCTTGACAACCATGGGTGTACATGCCAGGAGCTTCTATTTGACAGTGCTTCTAGAATGTAAAGATGGAAGAAGCACGATGTGAATTGATTAGTAGTAGTAGCTGATTTTTTTTTTCCATTTTTTATTAGGTATTTAACTCATTTACATTTCCAATGCTATACCAAAAGTCTCCCATATCCACCCACCCCCACTCCCCTGCCCACCCACTCCCCCTTTTTGGCCCTGGTATTCCCCTGTACTGGGGCATATAAAGTTTGCAAGTCCAATGGGCCTCTCTTTCCAGTGATGGCCGACTAGGCCATCTTTTGATATATATGCAGCTAGAGTCAAGAGCTCCGGGGTACTGGTTAGCTCATAATGTTGTTCCACCTATAGGGTTGCAGATCCCTTTAGCTCCTTGGCTACTTTCTCTAGCTCCTCCATTGGGAGCCCTATGATCCATCCATTAGCTGACTGTGAGCATCCACTTCTGTGTTTGCTGGGCCCCGGCATAGTCTCACAAGAGACAGCTACATCTGCGTCCTTTCAATAAAATCTTGCTAGTGTATGCAATGGTGTCAGCGTTTGGATGCTGATTATGGGGTGGATCCCTGGCTATGGCAGTCTCTACATGGTCCATCCTTTCATCTCAGCTCCAAACTCCGTCTCTGTAACTCCTTCCATGGGTGTTTTGTTCCCAAATCTAAGGAGGGGCATAGTGTCCACACTTCAGTCTTCATTCTCCTTGAGTTTCATGTGTTTAGCAAATTATATCTTATATCTTGGGTATCCTAGGTTTGGGGCTAATATCCACTTATCAGTGAATACATATTGTGTGAGTTTCTTTGTGAATGTGTTACCTCACTCAGGATGATGCCCTCCAGGTCCATCCATTTGGCTAGGAATTTCATAAATTCATTCTTTTTAATAGCTGAGTAGTACTCCATTGTGTAGATGTACCACATTTTCTGTATCCATTCCTCTGTTGAGGGGCATCTAGGTTCTTTCCAGCTTCTGGCTATTATAAATAAGGCTGCTATGAACATAGTGGAGCATGTGTCCTTCTTACCTGTTGGGGCATCTTCTGGATATATGCCCAGGAGAGGTATTGCTGGATCTTCCGGTAGTACTATGTCCAGTTTTCTGAGGAACCGCCAGACTGATTTCCAGAGTGGTTGTACAAGCCTGCACTCCCACCAACAATGGAGGAGTGTTCCTCTTTCTCCACATCCTCGCCAGCATCTGCTGTCACCTGAATTTTTGATCTTAGCCATTCTGACTGGTGTGAGGTGGAATCTCAGGGTTGTTTTGATTTGCATTTCCCTGATGATTAAGGATGTTGAACATTTTTTCAAGTGCTTCTCTGCCATTCGGTATTCCTCAGGTGAGAATTCTTTGTTCAGTTCTGAGCCCCATTTTTTAATGGGGTTATTTGATTTTCTGAAGTCCACCTTCTTGAGTTCTTTATATATGTTGGATATTAGTCCCCTATCTGATTTAGGATAGGTAAAGATCCTTTCCCAATCTGTTGGTGGTCTTTTTGTCTTATTGACGGTGTCTTTTGCCTTGCAGAAACTTTGGAGTTTCATTAGGTCCCATTTGTCGATTCTCGATCTTACAGCACAAGCCATTGCTGTTCTGTTCAGGAATTTTTCCCCTGTGCCCATATCTTCAAGGCTTTTCCCCACTTTCTCCTCTATAAGTTTCAGTGTCTCTGGTTTTATGTGAAGTTCCTTGATCCACTTAGATTTGACCTTAGTACAAGGAGATAAGTATGGATCGATTCGCATTCTTCTACACGATAACAACCAGTTGTGCCAGCACCAATTGTTGAAAATGCTGTCTTTCTTCCACTGGATGGTTTTAGCTCCCTTGTCGAAGATCAAGTGACCATAGGTGTGTGGGTTCATTTCTGGATCTTCAATTCTATTCCATTGGTCTACTTGTCTGTCTCTATACCAGTACCATGCAGTTTTTATCACAATTGCTCTGTAGTAAAGCTTTAGGTCTGGCATGGTGATTCCGCCAGAAGTTCTTTTATCCTTGAGAAGACTTTTTGCTATCCTAGGTTTTTTGTTATTCCAGACAAATTTGCAAATTGCTCCTTCCAATTCGTTGAAGAATTGAGTTGGAATTTTGATGGGGATTGCATTGAATCTGTAGATTGCTTTTGGCAAGATAGCCATTTTTACAATGTTGATCCTGCCAATCCATGAGCATGGGAGATCTTTCCATCTTCTGAGATCTTCTTTAATTTCTTTCTTCAGAGATTTGAAGTTTTTATCATACAGATCTTTTACCTCCTTAGTTAGAGTCACGCCAAGATATTTTATATTATTTGTGACTATTGAGAAGGGTGTTGTTTCCCTAATTTCTTTCTCAGCCTGTTTATTCTTTGTATAGAGAAAGGCCATTGACTTGTTTGAGTTTATTTTATATCCAGCTACTTCACCGAAGCTGTTTATCAGGTTTAGGAGTTCTCTGGTAGAATTTTTAGGGTCACTTATATATACTATCATATCATCTGCAAAAAGTGATATTTTGACTTCCTCTTTTCCAATTTGTATCCCCTTGATCTCCTTTTGTTGTCGAATTGCTCTGGCTAATACTTCAAGTACTATGTTGAAAAGGTAGGGAGAAAGTGGGCAGCCTTGTCTAGTCCCTGATTTTAGTGGGATTGCTTCCAGCTTCTCTCCATTTACTTTGATGTTGGCTACTGGTTTGCTGTAGATTGCTTTTATCATGTTTAGGTATGGGCCTTGAATTCCTGATCTTTCCAAAACTTTTATCATGAATGGGTGTTGGATCTTGTCAAATGCTTTTTCTGCATCTAACGAGATGATCATGTGGTTTTTGTCTTTGAGTTTGTTTATATAATGGATTACATTGATGGATTTTCGTATATTAAACCATCCCTGCATCCCTGGAATAAAACCTACTTGGTCAGGATGGATGATTGCTTTAATGTGTTCTTGGATTCGGTTAGCGAGAATTTTATTGAGGATTTTTGCATCGATATTCATAAGAGAAATTGGTCTGAAGTTCTCTATCTTTGTTGGATCTTTCTGTGGTTTAGGTATCAGAGTAATAGTGGCTTCATAAAATGAGTTGGGTAGAGTACCTTCTACTTCTATTTTGTGAAATAGTTTGTGCAGAATTGGAATTAGATCTTCTTTGAAGGTCTGATAGAACTCTGCACTAAACCCATCTGGTCCTGGGCTTTTTTTGGTTGGGAGACTATTAATAACTGCTTCTATTTCTTTAGGTGATATGGGACTGTTTAGATGGTCAACTTGATCCTGATTCAACTTTGGTACCTGGTATCTGTCCAGAAATTTGTCCATTTCGTCCAGGTTTTCCAGTTTTGTTGAGTATAGCCTTTTGTAGAAGGATCTGATGGTGTTTTGGATTTCTTCAGGATCTGTTGTTATGTCTCCCTTTTCATTTCTGATTTTGTTAATTAGGATTTTGTCCCTGTGCCCTTTAGTGATTCTAGCTAAGGGTTTATCTATCTTGTTGATTTTCTCAAAGAACCAACTCCTCGTTTGGTTAATTCTTTGAATAGTTCTTCTTGTTTCCACTTGGTTGATTTCACCCCTGAGTTTGATTATTTCCTGCCGTCTACTCCTCTTGGGTGAATTTGCTTCCTTTTTTTCTAGGGCTTTTAGATGTGTTGTCAAGCTGCTAGTATGTGCTGTCTCCCGTTTCTTCTTGGAGGCACTCAGCGCTATGAGTTTCCCTCTTAGAAATGCTTTCATTGTGTCCCATAGGTTTGGGTACGTTGTGGCTTCATTTTCATTAAACTCTAAAAAGTCTTTAATTTCTTTCTTTATTCCTTCCTTGACCAAGGTATCATTGAGAAGAGTGTTATTCAGTTTCCACGTGAATGTTGGCTTTCCATTATTTATGTTGTTATTGAAGATCAGTCTTAGGCCATGGTGGTCTGATAGGATACATGGGACAATTTCAATATTTTTGTATCTATTGAGGCCTGTTTTGTGACCAATTATATGGTCAATTTTGGAGAAGGTCCCGTGAGGTGCTGAGAAGAAGGTATATCCTTTTGTTTTAGGATAAAATGTTCTGTAGATATCTGTCAGGTCCATTTGTTTCATAACTTCTGTTAGTTTCACTGTGTCCCTGTTTAGTTTCTGTTTCCACGATCTGTCCTTTGAAGAAAGTGGTGTGTTGAAGTCTCCCACTATTATTGTGTGAGGTGCAATGTATGCTTTGAGCTTTACTAAAGTGTCTCTAATGAATGTGGCTGCCCTGGCATTTGGTGCGTAGATATTCAGAATTGAGAGTTCCTCTTGGAGGATTTTACCTTTGATGAGTATGAAGTGTCCTTCCTTGTCTTTTTTGATAAGTTTGGGTTGGAAGTCGATTTTATCCGATATTAAAATGGCTACTCCAGCTTGTTTCTTCAGTCCATTTGCTTGGAAAATTGTTTTCCAGCCTTTCACTCTGAGGTAGTGTCTGTCTTTTTCCCTGAGATGGGTTTCCTGTAAGCAGCAGAATGTTGGGTCCTGTTTGTGTAGCCAGTCTGTTAGTCTATGTCTTTTTATTGGGGAATTGAGTCCATTGATATTAAGAGATATTAAGGAAAAGTAATTGTTGCTCCCTTTTATTTTTGTTGTTAGAGTTGGCATTCTGTTCTTGTGGCTGTCTTCTTTTTGGTTTGTTGAATGATTACTTTCTTGGTTGTTCTAGGGCGTGATTTCCGTCCTTGTATTGCTTCTTTTCTGTTATTATCCTTTGAAGGGCTGGATTCGTGGAAAGATATTGTGTGAACTTGGTTTTGTCGTGGAATACTTTGGTTTCTCCATCTATGGTAATTGAGAGTTTGGCCGGGTATAGTAGCCTGGGCTGGCATTTGTGTTCTCTTAGTGTCTGTATAACATCTGTCCAGGCTCTTCTGGCTTTCATAGTCTCTGGTGAAAAGTCTGGTGTAATTCTGATAGGCCTTCCTTTATATGTTACTTGACCTTTCTCCCTTACTGCTTTTAATATTCTATCTTTATTTAGTGCATTTGTTGTTCTGATTATTATGTGTCGGGAGGAATTTCTTTTCTGGTCCAGTCTATTTGGAGTTCTGTATGCTTCTTGTATGATCATGGGCATCTCTTTTTTTATGTTTGGGAAGTTTTCTTCTATTATTTTGTTGAAGATATTAGCTGGCCCTTTAAGTTGAAAATCTTCATTCTCATCAATTCCTATTATCCGTAGGTTTGGTCTTCTCATTGTGTCCTGGATTACCTGGATGTTTTGAGTTAGGATCCTTTTGCATTTTGTATTTTCTTTGACTGTTGTGTCGATGTTCTCTATGGAATCTTCTGCACCTGAGATTCTCTCTTCCATTTCTTGTATTCTGTTGCTGATGCTCGCATCTATGGTTCCAGATCTCTTTCCTAGGGTTTCTATCTCCAGCGTTGCCTCGCTTTGGGTTTTCTTTATTGTGTCTACTTCCCCTTTTAGTTCTAGTATGGTTTTGTTCATTTCCATCACCTGTTTGGCTGTGTTTTCCTGCTTTTCTTTAAGAGCCTGTAACTCTTTAGCAGTGCTCTCCTGTAAATCTTTAAGTGACTTATGAAAGTCCTTCTTGATGTCCTCTATCATCATCATGAGAAATGTTTTTAAATCTGGGTCTAGATTTTCGGTTGTGTTGGGGTGCCCAGGACTAGGTGGGGTGGGAGTGCTGCGTTCTGATGATGGTGAGTGGTCTTGATTTCTGTTAGTAGGATTCTTACGTTTGCCTTTCGCCATCTGGTAATCTCTGAAGCTAGCTGTTTTAGTTGTCACTGTTAAGAGCTTGTTCTTCAGGTGACTCTGTTAGCCTCTATGAGCAGACCTGGAGGGTAGCACTCTCCTTAGTTTCAGTGGGCAGAGTATTCTCTGCAGGCAAGCTCTCTTCTTGCAAGGCAGGTACCCAGATATCTGGTGTTCGAACCAGACTCCTGGCAGAAGTTGTGTTCCACTCACTAGAGGTCTTAGGATCACGTGTGGAATCCTGTGTGGGCCCTTGCGGGTGTCAGGCGACTCAGCTGGCAAGGTAGCCGGGGCTCGAGTGGAGTGGAAGGGGTTTGTGCCCCAGATCAAGCCCGGGTAGCCTGCTTCCCTATGTACCGCAGTCTCAAGTTCCACGCGATTGGATTGGGGTAGGCGCTGTGTTCCACTCTCCAGAGGTCTTAGGGTCCCGTGGGGAGTCCCGTGTGGGCCCTTGCGGGTGTTGGGCAAGACTCTGCTGTCAAGGTAGCCCGGGGCTCGAGTCTCGAGTCGAGCGGAAGGGACTTGTGCCCCAGATCAGGCCCGGGTAGCCTGCTTCCCTATGTACCGCAGTCTCGAGTTCCGCGCGATTGGATTGGGGCAGGCACTGTGATACACTCACCAGAGGTATTAGGGTCCCGTGGGGAGTCCCGTGTGGACCCTTGCGGGTGTTGGGCAAGACTCTGCTTGCAAGGTAGCCCGGGGCTCGAGTCATGAGTCGAGCGGAAGGGACTTGTGCCCCAGATCAGGCCCGGGTAGCCTGCTTCCCTATGTACCGCAGTCTCAAGTTCCGCGCGATTGGATTGGGGCAGGCACTGTGATCCACTCACCAGAGGTCTTAGGGTCCCGTGGGGAGTCCCGTGTGGACCCTTGCGGGTGTTGGGCAAGACTCTGCTGGCAAGGTAGCCCGGGGCTCGAGTCTCGAGTCGAGCGGAAGGGACTTGTGCCCCAGATCAGGCCCGGGTAGCCTGCTTCCCTATGTACCGCAGTCTCAAGTTCCGCGCGATTGGAATGGGGCAGGCACTGTGGTCCACTCACCAGAGGTCTTAGGGTCCCGTGGGGAGTCCCGTGTGGACCCTTGCGGGTGTTGGGCAAGACTCTGCTGGCAAGGTAGCCCGGGGCTCGAGTCTCGAGTCGAGCGGAAGGGACGGAAGGGACTTGTGCCCCAGATCAGGCCCGGGTAGCCTGCTTCCCTATGTACCGCAGTCTCAAGTTCCGCGCGATTGGATTGGGGCAGGCACTGTGGTCCACTCACCAGAGGTCTTAGGGTCCCGTGGGGAGTCCCGTGTGGGCCCTTGCGGGTGTTGGGCAAGACTCTGCTGGCAAGGTAGCCCGGGGCTCGAGTCACGAGTCGAGCGGAAGGGACTTGTGCCCCAGATCAGGCCCGGGTAGCCTGCTTCCCTATGTACCGCAGTCTCAAGTTCCGCGCGATTGGATTGGGGCAGGCACTGTGATCCACTCACCAGAGGTCTTAGGGTCCCGTGGGGAGTCCCGTGTGGACCCTTGCGGGTGTTGGGCAAGACTCGACTTAATTTCTTAAGACACAGCCTCTTGGTGTGCATGTGCCATGTATCTAGATTAGCTAAATCCCGGAGCATGCCTGAAAAAGATTGTCTAGATTGGGTTAGTCCAAGTGGGAAGACACATGGGCAGTTCCTGTCACAGGATTGGGTCCTGGGCTGACTGGAAAGGGAGAAAATGAGCTGCAAATGAACATTCCTCATTCTCTGCCTTCTGGGTGCCATTCAAGTGACGGGCTGCCTCCTGCTCCTGGAGCCGAATCTTCCTGAGGACTGAAAATCTGGAACTGCAAGAAGAAACATCTTCCGTTCTTAAATTACTTTTGTCAAATACTTTGTTGCAGCCATAAGACAAGTCCTCCTGTTTCTGCCTCCTGAGTGCTGGGATTGTAGGTATCCTGCACCCAACTCCGGTGCTCCCTTGCTGTGGGGATGCCCCGCACCGTGCTGGGGGTTGAAAGCAGGGCTGTGTGCACACAGGCAGGCCCTGTACTAATAACCCCATCTGATCAGGGTTATCCACAAAGATCAGAAAAGGTGGGGGATTCTTTACTCAGAACCCTTGCTCTGGTCTTCAGTTCCCAGAGCTGGGTGAACCTGTGGCCCTCAGTGGATTGATTCCCCCTTGTTGAATAGATGGTGAAGCTCCTGTTACCAACCAGGGCTCACTTAATAGATAGTACCGGGGACTAAAATGACTAGGAAACAGCTCCTTTCTCAAAGATGCTACAGACTGTCGGGAAAACACACTTTTTGGATTAAGTGCAAGAGAAAAACAAAAAAATTCATTGAAGCATGTTTTCTCGGAGGCTGGAGAGACGACTCGGCAGATAAGAGTGCTTGCCACCCTTCCGGAGGATCTGAGTTCTGTCCCCAGCACCCACGTTTGCTAACTCACAGCCGCCCTGTAACCCCAGCTCCAGGGGATCTGATGAAAGCCCCCTGGCTTTCAGAGCCCTTCGAACACGTGCATGTGTGTGCACTCACACACACTTTTAAAATCAAAATAGAAACCACGTAGCTCTAAGGTCTTTTCCAATGTAATTTAGAATCTAATTGAGAACAAGTGCAAACACATTTAAAATTTTTTTTATTTTAAATGGTTTTCATTGCTCCTTTCTCCTCTGGGCAATAAAAAGGAGAGCTGATGAGAGGAAACCAGACTCCCACACAGCTGTGGGTTCTCGGCTCTTGCTGGACTTGGGCAGCTCTGCTGAGATAAGCCAGGTATGGCAGGGCGGATGGTGGGAAGCAATGTACAAAGCAGCCTCTATCTTCCTTCATGTGATGGACACTGAGAACCCAGAGATGGACAAAAGGAAAAACCATTCAAATGTAGTCATTCAGAGATGTAATAACTTTATCTTCTAGGTAACGAGTCTTTCTCTTTGTTTGTGTGTGTGTGTGTGTGTATATATGTTTGTTTGTTTTGGTTTTGAGACAAGGTTTCTCTAACAGTCCTGGCTGTCCTGGAACTCAACTCCAGGTTGGTCTCAAACTCATAGAGATCTGCCTGCTTTTGTTCCGAAGTGCTGAGATTAAAGGCAAGCACCACCACGCCTGGCTGGTTTTGTTTGTTTATTTGAGACAGGGTCTCTTGGTGTAGGTCTGGCTGTCCTGTACTATGTATGTCACCACTCTTTAGACCAGGTCTCAGACTCATAGAGATCCAGCTGCCTCTGGCTCCCCAGCGCTGGGATCAAAGGCATGGGCCACCACGATTGGCTCTTTTCTATTTATTTTAAACAAGAAAACCTTTTCAGATTTTTCTTTGTATTTAGAGATTTTTGTTTAAGAACAAAGCATGGTTAGAGTGGAAAGAGCAGAAAAAAAAACCTAAATGAGAAAACACCAGAAGAGAAATTGCGTTCAAGCTCCCTGAACCAGGTCTCAGGTTACAATGTGTCTTTCCTTTTGGTCTGGCAGCTTCCCCTCTTCTCATTTTACACACAAGATAAACAAACAAACAATCCCAGTTTCCCGCTCCCCGCCTCCTGTCAGTCCCGTTTTGTACCAAGTTGGAAAACAGACAGAGAAGTGAATGCAAATATAAAGAAAGAAAGGGCTGGAGTCCAAGCTCCACAGCATGGTGACCCGGTGTGGGAGCCTCTGGGGCAGACAAGGCTGCCCAGCATCTGGGGTCTCTGAGCCACACTAGACAAGGAAGAATTGTCTTGAGCTACATGTTAAATCTAGGGAGCAAATCTCACGCTGTTTTGAGTAACTTTATGATTTTGTATTGAATAGCACTCATGGCTGTCCTGGGCTTCCTGCGGCCTGTGGACCACGTGTTGGATAGGCGTGAGTTCTAACCCCATCTGCCTGTCTGTTCTTTGTTTTCTTTGTTCTAAAACAAAACAAAACAAAACAAAACAAAACAGAAACAGAACTGTCTGGTTAGCCAGAAGCAGGTCAGTAGAACACACAACCATCCCTAATATTGCAGAGCTTAATTTTCCTTGTTGGTGATCTGTCATTAGCTGGGCTAAGGGAGGCCAAGAAAGAACATAGGGCCAAACTGTGTCCTGCTCTTCTTTGTAGAATTAGAACAGCTTTTGAAGTGACCAGTCTGCCCCTTTCTAAGATGTCCTGTAACTCAGTGAGGGACAAACTTTCCCTGGCAGCTTTGTATGGACAAAGACGAGGCGGAGCAGTACCCTAGGCCATCTTAATTTTAAATACCCCACCGCCAGTTTCTGTAGCAGCCTGGAATTCTGTGTGTGCAGGGGATCACTCAGAGGGAAGCAGGAGAAGGAGGGATGGGTGGAGGGGACTGGAGTTTACGATGGCTCTAGATTGCCTGGGTGAATGAAGAGGCTCCAGGTCATTTCAAAGGACCCAAGGGCACTCTGGTCCTATTCAGTTTTGCCAACTCCTAGACGTCTGGTCCATCTGAGTCACTCATTTCCAGCCTTCCTAGCACCCACTCTGCCCCGTGCTGGAAGCTGCTCTGAACTCCAGGATGAGGAAGAAAGATGCAACTGGTTCTGGAGTCAGACACAGGGACTATTTGTCGCCTTCATTCCTTCCCACTTCCCACCTCTATTGTTTAGAGCTTTTATTTCAATTTAACATATCTAAATTATTGTTCTAGAAGTTTAAAAAACATATTAGTTTAATTAAAAAATATTTTAACGGTAATGTAAAGTTCGTAGCTTGTGAAGCCACGAAGCACATTGTTTCTTCTCTGTTCCTATAGAATATTAAGGGAATGGTCCTAGCTGTGATGGGAGAGCTACAGGCCAGATGAAACTGGCAGGCTCTCCCTCTGCTGCTATGCCAGAAGGCGCCAGCGGAGAAATGGTCTTCCTGGAGCCAAGAACTAGGTAACTCTGACATACAGTCTGGGTGCTGGACCCAAGGTAGGGAGAAATGAAGTGGTTCCCCTTATCCCCGGACACCTTTGGGAGATACACAGGGATCACCCTTATTCACGGGGACTTCATGGAGATACACGGTGACCACTGTAGTGGTTGGAATATGCTTGGCCCATGGGAAATGGCACTGTTAGAGGGTGTGGCCTTGTTGGAAGAAGTGTGTTACTGTGTTGGTGGGCTTTGAGGGCTCAGTGAGGAAGGGACAGTCTCTCCTGGTTGCTTCAGATCAAGATTCTTGGCTATTTCTCCAGCTCCATGTCTGCCTGCATGCTGCCATGCTTCTTGCTGTGATGGGAATGGACTGAATCTCTGAAGCTTTAAGCCAGTCCCAATTAAATGTTGTCCCTTATAAGAGTTGACTTGGTCACGGTGTCTTTTCACAGCAATGGAAACCCTAACTAAGCCATCACCCTTATTCATGTGGACCTTACCGGGCTTCTGGTGAGTGCTTGAAAGCATAACACCAAATTCTATATATACTTTTTTCTCCCCTAAATGAGTTTTAAAACTCAATTTATGAATTAGACAGAGTAAGTGACTCACAACAGTCACTGTGATTGAAGTAGAGAAATTATAATAACGTTGTCTTGAAATGAAAGTAGTCTATTTCAAATTACCACATACCTTCATCTTTTCATGTAAGTTCTTTACAGCGTGTCTCAGTCACCAGCATCTTATGCTTGTGCTGGGAGCTAGGATAATATAATGTTACTTGAATATGATCACTGTGGTACTGTGCCCATCCAGCTGACAGCCGAGATGGCTAATGAGAGGGTGGTGTATGGGGCTAAATAGATGGCTCAGTGGTCAAGAGCACTGGCTGCTCTTCCAGAGGACATTGCCTCACATTGAATAGAAATTGATTCAGTTCTGATTCTCGGTCTGGATGCTCATGGGTTTCCTGCCAGGTCCAAATGAAACTTGGGAAAATGGCTAACTGTGGTGTCTGTTAGCACACAGAAGCACATGCTGGTCTCTGGGACTCTCTCAGTGTCACAAGTATGGTTACCGAGTTGATGCTGTCCTCCTGACTCAGCTCAGTTCTTCTCACCCCTCCCCTATCATAACCGTCTCCAGCTCATGGCTTCTCTTCCCCTTGCTTCTCCTTCCTATGTAACCTGACATTTTAGCCATTTCTTTCTCTTGCCCCTCTCTCTTGGTCTTCTCCCCTTCCTCTCGCCCCCCCACCCCCACACATAGCCTGGTTCAGTCTGTTGGTCATCTTTAGCATCCTACCTTTGGTCCCTGCTCAGGAAGGACTCTTCCAGATGCCTCTGGGTGTACTCTCCCCTCATTCCTAAAATATAAACTTTTCCCTCAATCATACCCTGGTGTGGTCATGTCCTCAGCTATACATCTGTGGCCCACCCACCCTCACTTTATATGTAACCCTCATGTTTTGAAATTTCATGACCATGAGAGTGTATGTGGCCTTTCTTTCTTTCTTTCTTTCTTTCTTTCTTTCTTTCTTTCTTTCTTTCTTTCTTTCTTTCTTTCTTTCTTTCTTTCTTTCTCCTGCTTGGCAGGTACTGGGAGAGCCTGTAAAACCTGAAAACAGTGTTCTTCAGCTTGGGCATCTTTTCTTCTATCATCTCTTTAATGATGGCGCCCTCTTTGTTTTCTTTGCACTTTCCTCTATGTCGCTGTTCGTCCTCTGAGTGCTTGCTTGCATGTGCTTTTCTTTGCATTTTTGAACGTTCCGTTTACAACCATCCAGTTCCTGTTTCAGGGGTACACTCTTTTCTTTTCCATTTTTGAGGTGCCATGTGTGGACTTGCAAGCTTTTCTTCTGTTTCCTGTTAAAGTTCCTTGTGAGATTTCTTTATGCTTCGTCCTTAGATGCCTGGAGTTCACTGGCAGCGTTTCCATCTTTAAAACCAAGGCACGGAAATGCTGACGAGTGGAACTTTGAACCAGGGGACATCACTAGAGGACATCTGGGTTTTTACTTCCTAAAATCTTCAAATACAGTCGCTGCCTTTTCTCTTGGGCTGTTTTCTCAGTTTGGTTCATCCAGAAAACGTTCCCCAGGTTTCAGCCTGGAGCATACAGGCCTAGCCACCAGCGGTAGACACAGAGGTCATGTGGGTATGGAGGCTTTAGAGAAAGATCATTCAGCAAGCATTCTTCTGCCTAACACCTTGACTTTCAGTTGTGTATGGCTTGCCAACTCTGTCTGCTGTGACTCAGCCAAGGCATCTCCATGACTCAATCTGATTCTTCACATCTCTCTAATACATGACTAACACAGGGTTCTCACCCAGCTGGAGCTCACATGATAATGCAGGGAATGGATGTAGTGGCAGCCTCGATGTGCTGTGGGATGCTGTGAATGACTGCAAAGATAAGCACAGGTGAAGCCAGCCTGCTGTGTAACCAGGTCAGGGAGGGCTTCCTGGAAAGGTGCATTCGGCCCTGTAGGAAAGGCTGTAGTGATAGCCTGGGCTCCCTAGGGAAATGTCAGTCTGTGGTCAGATGGAAAGTGAGGAGGTCTACTTAAGCTCTAAGCCTGCATGGGGTGGTTGGGGGTAGGGGAAGAGTATTCAGGTTCTTAGAAATCTTTCTCCCCCTTCGCTATGTTCTGTCCCTCTTCAGGCACAAAAAGTGCTTCCAGTTCTTTTTGTCTTCTTTCAGAGCTGATAGATGAGGCCCAGTGGCCACTGTAGAGCAGGTTAGCCCCAAGGAGAACCTGAGGCATTCATTCACTGAAGAATTTCATCCCCAAGTTTTCAGCCTTCCTCTGCACCTCAGCTTCCTGGGTAGCAGAATTGGGCAGGTTAGAGTGAAGTACGCTTTGGTTGCTGACTATTCCCCAAACCTTGGTCTCTGGGGTGACGCTAAATGATCACAGGGAGAATTTACTGCTTCCCAGGGCGCCCCCCAGAGGCTTCAGTTATTATTTTCAGCATGCTAACAACCCAGACTTCACTGTGTTCTAGGCTTCTTGTTGCCTGCCGGGGTCAGTTCCTTCTTCAAAGGCTGCCCAGGAACCACTTGAGCTTTGGTGACGGCACTTTTTAAAAGTATGTTTAAGAGTTATAGCGGGGCTGGTGAGATGGCTCAGTGGGTAAGAGCACCCGACTGCTCTTCCGAAGGTCCGGAGTTCAAATCCCAGCAACCACATGGTGGCTCACAACCATCCGTAACGAGATCTGACTCCTTCTTCTGGAGTGTCTGAAGACAGCTACAATGTACTTACATATAATAAATAAATAAATAAATAAATAAATAAATAAATCTAAAAAAAAAAATTTAAAAAAAAAAAAAAAGAGTTATAGCAAGGAGTCAGGCACAGTGCCATGTGCATTTAATCCCAGCATTCAGAAGGCAGAGACAGGCAGATCTCTGAACTCAAGGCTACCCTGGTCTATAGGGTGAGCTCTAGGATAGCCAGGTGGTATACTGGCTAGTTTTGTGTCAACTTGACACAGGCTGGAGTTATCACAGAGAAAGGAGCTTCAGTTGAGAAAATGCCTCCATGAGATCCAGATGTAAGGCATTTTCTCAATTAGTGATCAAGGGGAGAAGGCCCATTATGGGTGGTGCCATCTCTGGGCTGGTAGTCCTGGGTTCTTTAAGAAAGCAAGTTGAGCAAGCCAGGGGAAGCAAACCAGTAAGTAACATACCTCCATGGCCTCTGCATCAGCTCCTGCTTCCTGACCTGCTTGAGTTCCAGTCCTGGCTTCCTTAAGTGATGAACAGCAATGTGGAAATGTAAGCTGAACAAACCCTTTCCTCCCCAACTTGCTTCTTGGTCATGATGTTTTATGCAGGAATAGAAACCCTAACTAAGACACCAGGGCTGCCCAGAAAAAAAATCCTGTCCAAAACTAAACCAAACCAAAAACCATTAAACAGCAACAAAACCAAACAATAATAGCAATAACAACAAAACCCCCAGCGTGCACTCCCCACCTCCCAACAAGGGAACAATGAGAAGTCTGAGCATTTATCAAAAAAGGAACAAGAGTATCTTCAAGAACACAGTTGCAGAGTTGGGATGTGGGATCTGAATGAAAAAATGAGGATATGACTCATATGTTCCGAGATATGGTTGAGAAGATTTGCTGTAGATATGAACAGAGCCGGCCGAGAGAGGAGTGAGAGGAGGGGAGAGTGACAGAAAACAGAGCGGGCAAGTAAGTGGTCCCGGGGTGATCTAGGAAGGGAGACAGCCAGCAAGAGATCAGGATCAGGAGGGTGCATAGCCAAAATGTCCGAGTTACACAAAGAATAGACTACGAAGGGGCGGGGGTGGGGTGAGGGACCGGAAGCCCAGCCCCAGGAGAGGGAGGCTTAGCAGAGGGGGCGGGGTGAGATGTGCTGGGAGGAGCCACAGGTACTGAGAGAAACTTGCCCGCGTTTCTTTGAGACTTAATGGCACCTACTGGGCTCAGAACTGAATTAAACTGACGCTTGTTCTGTAAGCGGGAATGTCAGTCACACTGTGCTTGTGTGTGTCTCTGCAAGCACCGGTCATGGACTCCACCTGTCACAGACTCGAGGTGGCTTCCAGCGCTTCCCAGAGATAAAGCAGAACTCCCTTTGCATTTACAGGCCGCCATCCCTTGGAATCCACAGGGGTTGCCCAAGGTCTACAGTCTGAAAGTCACAGTTGAAGGGCAAATCCAGGTCTCTTGACTTTCATCCTTGCCTTCTGGACAAATTTAAATGTCATTGCTATTATTATTAACATCGACTCATAGCAGCAGCATATTGTAATGCTGCCGTTGTCTCCTGCTCTGCGCTTCACATCATTGACTATTTTAAATTCACAGCCTTTTACAATAGTTACAGCTCAGGATTTCCAGAACGAACAGCAAGGGCTCTTGCTTATGTATTACGGACTAAAAATTCAGACTTTTCACTTTTTCGACTATCGAGAAACTGTATTAAAAATAACTGCCCCGTGTACGTTTGTCAAGCTTTAACTACATTTCACAACCCTGGGTTGGTAACGTGTCTATGTAAGAAAGGAACAATATTGATCTGCAGGAAGGGATGTAGAGAAGGAAGGAGACCCGTGGCCACCATGCAGGGACACAGCTCATCATGAGGTGGGCTGAGTGGGGCATGGCACAGAGGGTCTTAAATCTGGCTTGGGTAAGGGGAGATGGACTTCAATTTAGCCCTGAGGGATGGAAAAAGCAGATGGAAGGAGGTAAGACAAGTAGGAACTGGTGATGAGGTAGAAACTCCCGAGGACATTCTAAAGAGAGGGATGACATGAGCAAGCACCCCGTGTCATCGCCATCTTTGTATCTTAGGCCCCACCCAGCCCCACTCTATACATTGAGGCTAGGATGGGTAGTCCTTGAATGGATGGATCATCAAATGCTCATTTGTGTGGGCACCTCGAGTTCTGTCTTTTGTTGGACTGGGGCTATGTGTGTGCTTGGCCGGCCTAGAGACACATAAGGTCCTTTGTGCGATTTGGAACCCAGACAGGAAGGGCGTGGCCCAGCTTCTTCATCTGAATATTAATATTAATTGACATCTGAATGTTGAAGACAATTGCTGCAGAACCAGTCCCAGGTGTCTCAGGAAGCCTGGGGTGGGTCGGGGAGGTGGGTGGGTGTGGTGGCATTGGTGCCTTTGACTGATGTCAGGCTCCGGTCACTGTCGGCTGTGCTTTTAATGAGCTTCTAAATTGGGAGACTTGCCTACTTCCTTAGAGGCTCCCCTTGTTCTGCCAGTTCTTTCTTCTCTTTCTCCATCTCATTTCCTTATCACAGTGACTCCATGAAATGAGGTCAATAGGCAGGGAAATGTGGTCCTGACGTTTCAAGCAGGTTGTGAGCTACCCTATATAGGTACTGGCATCCAAACTGAGGTTCTATGGAAGAGTGCATAAATGATTTTTATTTTTTTGGATGGGACATCAGTCATTTATTTTATCTCAGGTTCCCTTTCTGTAAAGTTTCTTGAGTACAGCCAGATTATAATCCCAAATCATTTGTATAGAAATAATAAGTTTCTAAAAGAGATATAATACTTTTTTTTGCATAAAGCAGGTCACGTGTCCTGTCATATTGTAAAACTATTTTAGTAAATGAATTTATCAGTTAGCAAGTCTGGGCCCGGTTTTCTGGGGTGTCGGTTGGCTTACAGGCAGCCATTTTGGCCTCTGTGCCAGGAAGTTTCCTTTTGGCTTAGCGTTTCTTTCAGCTGGTAAGAGCTGTCTCTTTGCCGTGTGCTCACATGGCAGAAGGGTCACTGGTCCTATTCATAAGGTTTCTTCTGCCTTCTTTTTTCTCTTCGCCCCTCGAACACTCTACCTCCAAGTCTTGTCACTTAGGGACTAGCATTTGACAAATGAAGGGGGGGGGGGTGAATACGAATACTTCAATAGCATCTCACTCATCACATTGCTACCCTCTTACTGTTTTTCATCCCACTGGGAACACAAGAATGCTGGCTTCCTCTTTGCCCTGTCCACTGTCATGTCCCCAGTGCCAGTACAATTTCTGACACGTAGAGCACCTTGAGTGGAACAAACTTTAGCTGAATTTTGCATGTTTGTGCTTTCTTGATTGATCCTTAGTGCCCACAACAGTGCCTGGCACGTAAAAAGGAGTTGTTGAATGAGCCGATGAAGGAAACGAACAAATGTTAGACATTGTTGGAAGGTGAGTGAACACTGTGACCTTGACAAATGGAGAGGACAAGAGATGGGCGCTCCAGGAGAAGGATTCATAGCAAGCCTGACACTTATTGGCTTGCTATCTGGCCCCTCTGTTCTCAGCTTTATAGATATTTATAGGTTGTATGTATAGGTGTTGGGGGTGGGGGCCCTTAGGAAACATCCAGGAGTAAGGAAAACAAGAACCAGGCCCATAGAGAGCTCAGGTTTTTCTAACAACATCCCTGTGAGCTTTGCTGCTAAATGGGGAGAATTCATTGGAGAGTTGAGCTGTGGTTCATGAAGGACCATCTACTTCTCTTCCGCTCGTATCAGGCTGGCTGGGAGTCAGTCATGGGAGAGTCACTGAGACCTCCTACAGACAGAGCCTTTCCTGGGTGCCCACCCATGTGGACGGAGGGAATGCAGGACCAAGCCAGGGAGGTCAGAGACCTCCCACCCCAGGATCCCTGTCAGGGAGCAGAAGCAATGGGAAGCACCAGGAGTTGAGATGAGCTGGTCAGAGGCAGTAGGGTGCTCTGATGCTTCGTGTGGGATTTTCATCAGGCACTAGGACACCAGGCTCCTGGTGATCTGGGTACCTGAGGGTGCTTCATGCCACCTCTCAGAACCCCAGCTACGTGTTATTGTCCTGCTGATTCTCTCAAAAATATGATTATTATTGTTGTTATTTATTATTTGTGTGTGTGTGTGTGTGTGTATTGTGTGTGCAGTGCAAGTGTGTATGTACACTCACTCGGAGGACATCCTCTTGTGTCATTCCTAATGAGCCATCCATCTTCTCTTTTCTTTTTTTGGATAGTACCTCTCATTGACCCAGAGTTTTAAAGTTAAGCTCAGCTGGCCCCCGGGATCTGCCTGTTTCCGCCTCCCTAGCACCGGGTTGACAAACATAGACCATCAACCCCAGCTTTTTACAGTGTGGGTTCTGCAGATATAACTCATATTCATGTGCTTGCACGACAAGCAACTCACTGGCTGAGCTGTCCTCGCAGTTCATGATCCCACGTTTTTTTCAAACGGCCCTTTGGCATAAAGTGGATTTCTTGTTGACAGGTTTGGAAATCGGTCCAGATTGGCTCACTGTGGACTCAATGCCCTAATGAGATTTCCTCATACCACTGCCTTGACATGGATTTGATAGTCTCCCTTAGAAGAATTCTATAGCAAAATATCCTTCAAAGCCCTTTGAACTTTTCAACAGTGCAGCCAAGCCACAAAGAAACAATCACCTGTCAGGCTGGTGTTTCAAATATACACTGAAAGCCAGCAGACATTTTTTTTTGAGTGTGTGGTGTGGATGGGTGTGAATTTTAAAGGATAAATCTGGGTTGGGGAATTGGCTTTATACATCGAGTACTTGCTATGCAAGTATGGGGACCTGTAACCCCAGTGCTGAGCAGGTAGATCCCTGGGGATTGCTGGCCAGCCAGTCTAGCCAAATTGGTACTTAATAGGTTCAACAAGAAAGCCTGGCTCAGAAAATAAATAGGAAGCAATTAAAGAAGGCACAGAACTTAACCTCTACCGTCCACATGCCCGCACACATGTCCGTGTTTGCTACACACATACACACCATGGGTTGAAATATTAAATCTGCCCAGTATTGTTCTTTCACAGGTGGTAAGAGACAGCTGCTGGTTCACGGTGTCAGAGGCTGTCCTCAGAGAGGCTGGATGGTTTGAAAGTAAGGGTGCTGGCACAGTGCAGACTGCTCGGGCACTGATGGAGAAGTGTTGATGTGAGATCCAGGAATGAGCTGTCTTAAGCAGTCTCTGGCCCTCTGTCTCTGTCCAGGCTGTTTCTGCGCCCAGCACTGTTATAGCACAAAGATGTGCATAACACCGTTTCTCCTTAGTGCTATCCCTGCGTCCTGAGCATCTGGAGGACAGGGATTCTATTACTGCTTTGTGTCTGGGGAGGGGAGGGATAGGGAGGGGAGAGTCTTCATTGTCATAACTTCTCATTTTCCTGGGATGAAGGTGCTGGCTCATGGTGACGGGTGTAGAGCCATGGGTTACCACTCTACACAGAGGGGAGACAGACAGAGGCGGTTGTGTGGAACCTTAGCAGCTTCATCCAATATGACAGGGCAATAGAACCTCTGGGTTGAGGGACAGGGCCAATGTAACTTACAGAAAGTCTGCTGCACACTTATCTCAGTGTTACATAAACAATAAGTACTATTGTTCAGAGGTGTGTGTGTATGTGTGTGTGTGTGTGTGTGTGTGAGGGGTAACTCATACTATATGATGGTGTCCAGGCCCATATTCTTGTCTGGATCTCTAAAACATGGCTATAGACTGGAGTGGCCTAGAGGAGGAAGACAGG
The DNA here is from genome assembly GCF_000001635.26 of Mus musculus. Classification (NCBI taxonomy): domain Eukaryota; kingdom Metazoa; phylum Chordata; class Mammalia; order Rodentia; family Muridae; genus Mus; species Mus musculus. The sequence goes on from NC_000071.6 coordinate 52,915,190, forward strand.
GGCTACAGGGTGTGGGTATGTGTGACAGGGCTAAGTAGGTCTGCGTAGGGCGGAGAAAGGCTGTATAGAGCTGGGTAGGCTGGTATAATTTTGTTGGTGGTGGGGTTGGTGGTCACAGGTTACTAGCGTTGTACAAATGCAACCCCCCCACCTCAGAGGCTTTGTCCCTGTGGTCTGAGGCACTTGCTGTTCAAGAACTCCAGACTGATGGCTTATCGGCTGCCATCATGCTTGTAATCTCATCATTTAGGAGGTAGAGACAGGATCTAGATCATGAGTTTGAGGTCAACCTGTGCTCTGTAATGCCTCAAAACCAAAACAAATGAAGTCAAGGAAGCCTCCAGGTGTGTAGTGACTCAGTTCTGAGACAAAGGAGTTGCCAAGACTGCCTCCCCCTCAGGTCCTTGACAGTACCCAGCAGAAGCCCCTTTTCCTGACACATGGATGGCTGCTTTCTTTCTGTCTTTCTGTCTTTCTGTCTTTCTGTCTTTCCTCTGTGATTGCCTGGACTAAATAGTTCATCTTCTTATAAGGATGCTAGTCATAGTGGGTTAGGGTCTGTCCTGATCTCATTAAGGTCTATCCTTTTGATGAAATTCTCTTTTGAGACCATGTCTCTAGACATGGTGGCTGTCTGGCATCCTGGAGTGGGATTCCTATGTCATGTGAATTGGTGAACGGAGAGACACACTTCAGTCCACAGCAAGGACTCAAAGGCTCTTGGAGCCAGGCTGATGCTAATAACTCCTGACCCACCTAAGTCACAGACGACTGGGGAGGGCATTTTGTGCAAGTCTTGGGAATTTGCGTTTATTTGTTTTGTTTAGTTTTTCAATGAGCTAGCCCTCTGCCTCTGAACTCCCTGGCTGAGCCTGGAAACCCCTCCACAGAACCAACCTGAGTTGTTACCAGCTGACTGCTATTCTGTGCCCGCCTGTTCTTCTCATCATTAATTAGTTAAACAGCCTCAAACCCAGTGGGTGGCAGTCTATTTTGCAGAGAAGGTCTTCATATGGCTCATATGGCTTTGTCTTCATGTTTTTTACAAGATGCCCAGGGAGGTTCCTGGCCAAAGCTGACAGTGAGGAATGTGAGAGAGTTTGGTGTGTTCTGTGAACTTTCAGTGTTCCAACTCTCTCAGGACAATATTATCCCAATTCCCTTCCACTGTTGATCTTGGCCACGAAAGGGCAAACATTCTATTGTGTTGAGGCACAGCGTGCAGTGAGTGACAGGACCGTGTCTACTGCTGCCAGCTCCACTTCTTCACTTGCCTTTGCTGCGGAGGAGGACATGGGCCAACTAGGTAATGATCACAGTGCGCAGCACCCTGCTTCCCAGCAGCCATTGCTGCGGTGAGCACTTCCAGTCCTGTTTGAAAAATCTGAAAATCTGAGGCTCAGAAAGGTGAGGTGGCTTTCTCAAGGACACAAAGGGAGGAAAGGAGAAGAATCTCTTCTGGACACTGGAGTTTATACTCTACTGGTTTTTTGGTTTTTTGTTTGTTTGTTTGTTTTTTTGAGACAGCACTTCTTTTTAAGGAAAACATTTAATTGGGGCTGGCTTACAGTTTCAGAGGTTTAGTCCACCACTATTACCATGGTGGGGAACATGGCAGCATGAAGGCACACATGGTGCTGGAGAAGGAGCTGAGAGTTCTATACCTTGATTGACAGGCAGAGGTAAAAGCCCCATTAGGCTGAACTTGCACATATGAGACCTCAAAGCCCGCCCACACAATGATACTCTTTCTCCAACAAGGCCACATCTCCTAATAGTGTCACTCCCCATGGGCCAAGCATTCAAACACATGAGTCTCTGGAGGTCATTCCTACTCAAACCACCACCCAGGGTATTTGATACCCTTTTCTCATCTCTTTGGGCTCACATACTCAGACACAGACACCATTTTTAAAGATGTATCTTGTTAGAACATGGAGTTTGATGGGAGTTATTTACAGGAGCATGGGTCTGGGATTTTGTTTGGGAACATGGGAAAATTACAGGCAGGTATCAGCATAGACGAGACCCCCCCCCCACTACCATAGAAGAAACCTCTCTAGCAATTGCTAAACATTTATATATCTCTGGGGGAAGGGAAACTCTTGTGTAAGTCATGAGATCGTAAGACCTCCCCACATCTCATGATAGAATGTTAGCGGGTCCAATCTTGTGAGGGTCTGGGGTGGGGTTACTTAGTTGCTCTAACCAGATGACAGCTGCCACGTCATGCCCACCACATTCTGGCCTTTTCTCTTGGTCTTACATTCTTCTGCAATGTCCCCCAACCTTCAAAGGGGTGATACAGATGTTTGATTGTGTGTGTGTTCTTCCATGCTGACACCTGCCTGTAATTTTCCCATGTTCCCATAAAAAAATCCCAGACCCATGCTCCTGTAAATAATTCCCATCAAACTCCATGTTCTATCAAGATACATCTTTAAAAATAGTGTGTGTGTGTGTCTGAGCATGTGTGTGCAGGAGCCCAAAGAGATGAGAAAAGGATATCAAATACTCTGGGTGGTGGTCTGCATGGTATTGGGAGGTAGGTTAAACACATGCTGAAGAATATCCCGGATTCAGGCTGTGGTTGCTTGGTTGCTGGCAGTATTGTTCCATATAGAAATAATATCCTCCTGAAAGCAGACAGAGACCATAGCCCGGCCGCTCTCCTCCCCAACCATGAATTATTGCTCCCCTAGTATGGTCAGGACGAATTTCTCTCAGCAGTGGGAAGCTAAGCCCTTCGGAAGTCAAATGATCCACTTGCCCCCATTTTTATTTGCATCATCCTTCCACAGGGGTTTAATTCCTTCCTAAGAAGGGCCGAAGTGTCCACACTTTGGTCTTCGTTCTTCTTGAGTTTCATGTGTTTTGCAAATTTGGTCTGTCAGGTGCCCAGGATGTACCACGTGGCTGTACAACTTCCCGAGCTGATGCACAGAGGCAAAGGGGTCAATCTGCTGTTGTTCTTCTCATAGCTCTGTGAAGTGGTAGGATGCAGTGTGTGTGTAGTAGGTGTGCGTGTGTGTGTGTGTAGTAGGTGTGCGTGTGTGTGTGTAGTAGGTGTGCGTGTGTGTGTGTGTAGTAGGTGTGTGTGTGTGTGTAGTAGGTGTGTGTGTGTAGTAGGTGTGTGTGTGTGTGTAGTAGGTGTGCGTGTGTGTGTGTGTGTAGTAGGTGTGCGTGTGTGTGTGTGTGTAGTAGGTGTGCGTGTGTGTGTGTAGTAGGTGTGCGTGTGTGTGTGTAGTAGGTGTGCGTGTGTGTGTGTGTGTAGTAGGTGTGTGTGTGTGTGTAGTAGGTGTGCGTGTGTGTGTGTGTGTGTGTAGTAGGTGTGTGTGTGTGTAGTAGGTGTGTGTGTGTAGTAGGTGTGTGTGTGTAGTAGGTGTGCGTGTGTGTGTGTGTAGTAGGTGTGCGTGTGTGTGTGTGTAGTAGGTGTGCGTGTGTGTGTGTGTAGTAGGTGTGCGTGTGCGTGTGTGTAGTAGGTGTGCGTGTGTGTGTGTAGTAGGTGTGCATGTGTGTGTGTGTAGTAGGTGTGCGTGTGTGTGTGTAGTAGGTGTGTGTGTGTAGTAGGTGTGTGTGTGTGTAGTAGGTGTGCGTGTGTGTGTGTGTAGTAGGTGTGCGTGTGTGTGTGTAGTAGGTGTGCGTGTGTGTGTGTAGTAGGTGTGCGTGTGTGTGTGTGTAGTAGGTGTGCATGTGTGTGTGTGTGTAGTAGGTGTGTGTGTGTAGTAGGTGTGTGTGTGTATGTGTAGTAGGTGTGCGTGTGTGTGTGTGTGCGCGCGCGTGTGTGTGTGTGTGTGTGTGTGTGTGTGTAGTAGGTGGGAGTCTCCCCTAGAGTACCAAAGGGTGAAGCACAGAAGGGGATGCTCTGCTGGTCCAGGGACAACAGTCTTCCTCCTGCTGTGGCTCGTGCCTCATACCGTTGTTTTCCTTCTCTGTTGTAGAACTATTTAATCCCAACAACCCAGGGGTTCTACCCTGCCTTTGATCATTCAGTTTCAAGATAAAAGCCATACACAGCCTTTATAATTATAATCAGCACCAGAGCTGGGCAGGTGTCTACCCTTATGCTATTAGACTCTACTTTCCTATTGATAACCCTGTCTTAGTCAGGGGTTCTATTCCTGCACAAACATCATGACCAAGAAGCAAGTTGGGGAGGAAATGGTTTATTCAGCTTATACTTCCATGTTGCTGTTCATCACCAAAGGAGGTCAGGACTGGAACTCAAGTAGGGCAGGAAGCAGGAGCTGATGCAGAGGCCATGGAGGGATGTTTCTTACTGGCTTGCTTCCCCTGGCTTGCTCAGCCTGCTCTCTTATAGAACCAAGACTACCAGCCCAGAGATGGTACCACCCACAAGGGGCCCTCCCACCTTGATCACTAATTGAGAAAATGCCTTACAGTTGGATCTCATGGAGGCATTTCCTCAACTGAAGCTCCTTTCTCTGTGATAACTCCAGCCTGTGTCAAGTTGACACAAAACCAGCCAGTACAATCCTCAAATTATTATTTACTATGTTGCATCGGGGCTGCTTTTAACTCCAATTGGCCAGGCCTCAGGGCCACATTTTTATGGCTCACCTAACCCATGGTGGCTTCTCCTTCCTCCTCCACCTTCTCCTCCTCTTCATGGTTCTCCTCTAGCCACAAAGACCATGAAGCCTAAACCCCCTCTATGTCTCTTCTACCCAGTGATTGGCTGTTGGCATCTTTATTTACCAACCAGAAATTATTTGGAGACAGAGTCCTTTAGGTACAGACTCCAGATCTTGGGGGTCTACATTAGCATTACAATAGGCAGCAAGACCAAACCTTAATACTTCTCACCATCTCTCTGCAGGCTGTTTTTGTTTTTTTCTTTTCTTTTTTTTATTCTGATCATGGTCTCCACTGTCATCATCTTTTAAGGCGTCTCATCGCCTCTGTCACTACTGCTTCACAGTTATATGTGCATTTCCCCCCCGAGACAGGGTTTCTCTGTGTAGCCCTGGCTCTCATGTAGTCACTCTGTAGACCAGGCTGGCCTTGAACTCAGAGATCCTCTGCCTCTGGAGTGCTGACATTAAAGCCCTGCACCTTCCCCTTTCCTCTCTCCCTCTCCTTCTCTCTTTTGCCCTCCTTCCCTCCTTCCCACCTTTCCTCTCTTCCCCTCCCATTCCTCTCCTCTTTCCTCCCTCTCTTTTCTCTGGTTCCTGACCAAGGATGTGCCATGACCAGCTGGCTCTTATTCCTGCCACCATGCCTTCTCTGACACAGTGGTCTTTGTCCATGGACTGTGATCCAGGATAATCTTTTTCCCTCCTTAAGTTGATGTTGTCACACACTTTGTCACAGCAATGGGAGATGTAACTAATACTTGAGGACTAGCCTACCTCTCGTTCGGGTGTCTGGACATGCCTTCTCTTACCTGTGCCGGGGTACCCTCTGTGTTTCAACAACTTGGCTGATGCTTTCACATCACAGATTGCTGTAGGATTTTCTCAGTAATCACTCTCAGTTGCCATCTGCACTGTATCCAACTGTGTAACTCACAAGGATATGATAGCTGTCCCTGGCCTTGCACCTGTGCACACCGAGTTTCCACCAGCGCGCTTTCCCATTTTTTACATGCTTTAAACAAATCTGCAAAACAGTCAAGGCTCACACTGGATACGGAAGCCCTTTACAGAGTGTGGGTGGGCTCTCCAAACCTCCCTCCCCGTGCAGTATTCCAGGCAAATGAGAGTTGCTCTCAGATTTCAGCTGGGGATATTATAAACAAACAAAACTGTAAAGGAAAGAAAAAAAAATAGAAGCATCAGCAGTGTCCAAAAACATCATGAAAAAAAATTCCATTGCTCACATTCATTGCTCCCTCAAGATAGCAATGTGGGAACACTATCGTGGATGGGAGGCAGTGCCTTATAATTCATAGTCATTCTTCATGAGCTGTCATCATTCCTCATCTTGGGATTCTGCTATGTGGCTGCTATACATCTCTCCATATCGTGGGGGAGGGACTTGTTCTGAGTGGTGTACTCTGCTTGGTCTAGCCTGGGACCAGGCAGGGTCAGGTCCATGTTCTCATCTGCTGTGCCAGTAGCAGCTACCTGAGTCTGATAGACTGGGTGGTGGGTTGCATCTGGCTGCTATCCTTCTTAGATCACACCCAGCTGCTGAAAGGTCCTGGGCCAGGCAAACAAGGTCCAACTTCAGGGCACATGTGGACATCAACCACACACTTTGGGACGAGCTTCATCTTTTTTCCCCGTGCTGTCTTAGCATTTGTCCTTTCGCTGACTGACCAGGCTTTAAGGCCTTTCAGAGGTTCATGAGTTTGGTTCCCAAGTGAATTGTTCTCATACAACTTTGGCTCAGCGTAAATCCTGCCACATTTGCTTCCACTTGGATGCTCAAGGGTCCCTAGAATGGGGAAAACAGTCCATGACCACGCCTTATTCTTCCCACAGTGGAGAAATGTACACAGCACTCCTTTGAGTGATCACTGCTCATCCTAGGTTAGTGGTTCTCAAGGTGTGGGTCGAGCATCGGATATCCTGTATGTCAGATATTTACATTTTGATTCATAACAGTAGCAGAATTATGGTTATGAAGTAGCAATGAAAATAATTTTATGGTTGGGGGTGGGTCAGTGCAACAGGAGGAACTGTATTGAAGGGTCGCAGCATCAGGAAGGCTGAGGACCCGTGTTTTAGATCAACCCTACCCTTCTTGGCAGCCCCACCATATCAAACCTCTCTCCTCATTCCCTGGTACACACTTGCCCCCTGATGCTCCTGGGGGGCCTCCAGGAACCAAGGCACACTCTGCCATCCACCCATGCCTGAACTTTCTGTAGAGGACAATTTAACATGGTCCTCAGCTGCAGGCAGACGGTGTTAAGGAAGCAGCTAGGTCAGTGGCTCCTTCATGATACCTCTTTCTGCCATAGCAGCAGACACAGGGGGAATTATCTGTATTCTTCCTCCTCTTGGGTAAGCTGTTACGAAGGCTTCAGACTTTAAAAGCCCATCAGAAGCATGTAACCATCATAACTGGCTTTCTATAAAATATTTCCATAGGATCTCTAGATTGACACAAATCTTGACCGTTCGCTTTTTTCTTTGTTTGCTTGGTTGTTTGTTTGAGACGGGTTTTTGTTTTTTGTTTTTTGTTTTTTTTTTTTCTGTGTAGCCCTGGCTGTCCTGGAACTCTCTGTAGACCAGACTGGACTCACACTCATGGAGATCCACTTGCCTCCTGGGAGTGCTGGGATTCAAGGCCTGTACCACACCCCCTGTTACCCATTTTCCTTTGAATGACCCAGGAAGACGCCTTTATCTGATCTCCCCCTTCCTCACCCATCATGACTGCCTAGGCATCTAACAATTTCAATGCCACTATAAGTCACTCAGACGCACTGTAGCCTTTTACACATTCGAAGGCCTGGACTCTTACCATGGGGCTCAGCAAAGCCTCCAATCCCCCATACTCATTCTGAGGTCCCTACTGAATCAACCTCTTAACTCTGGCGAACACAGTCTGATCCAGCCTGGTGAACTGGGCATCCTACTTTCCCTCTCTCTCACCGAGTTCCATCCTTACCACTTCTACCTCATCCTCCCTCATCCCCATTCTGAGCGAAGCAGCCTCTGGGCCTGTGGCACCACGTATGTGAGGCGTTTCCATATTAAACTATATTCTCCAGTCCATCAATCATTTGGGAGCCCTGTTCTTATGTGGCAGACCCCACTTATTTAAGAGGCATACACCATCACATGCCACATAGAAGAAGTCATCCTGGGATTTTTTTTCCCTTTTTCTTTTTGTAATGATGGAGTACTCACAGTAGCATCTTATTAGACATGCAGGAGCAATATAACTGCTACCGTGGCAAGGAGGCACGCCAATTCCATCGTGCGTTGGAAGGGATGACTTCTTTGGGATTATCCCCACAGACTCTTAAAGCAATCTTAGCTTCAGTTGCATGTCTTGTTATCACAGCGACATGAAGCTACTTCTCCCAAACCCAGTCTTGGTTCTGCTGTGGTCAGGTCTCTCTTTCCCAGGAAGATGTGAACTAACATCTGTTCACCGCAGACCAGGTACCAACAACAGGTCTAAGTAATGTGTTGTCTTAGTCAGGGCTTCTATTGCTGCAATGAAACACCACGACCAAGAAGCAAGTTGGGGAGGAAAAGACTTATTCATCTTACACTTCCTCCACATTGCTGTTCATCACCGAAGGAAGTCAGGAGAGGAACTCACACAGGGCAGGAGCTGATGCGGAGGCCATGGAGGAATGCTGCTTACTGGATTATGCTTCCCCTGGCTTGCTCAGTAGGAGCTCAGTTCATAAGTTATAGAACCCAGGGCACCAACCTGAGAAAGGAATGGCAATCACTCATAAAGGGTTGGGCCCTCCCACACTGATCACTCATTGAGAAAATGCCTTACAGCTGGATCTCATGGAGGCATTTCCTCAAGGGAGGTTCCTTTCTCGGTGATAACTCCAGCTTGTGTCGAGTTGATATACATCTACCCATTCATAGCTTTGGTGGACCACTGAGTTCGACGGGGTTTCCACAGGAGCTCAGACAACTTATGGGCAATTAAACCACAGAAGAAGAGCCTTTCTTGCCCCAGCGATAGTAACTGTTCACATATCATTGTGTAGGGGATGGGTCCCTTACAGCTCCTGAGCCTTGGGTCCCTCATGACCCATCCCTGCTTACCATAAAGGGATGTTAGTGGGCCCAGTCCTGTGAGCTTCTTATGTGTGACATCACAGACGCTCTGATTCCTAAAGCTGGCTCTGTAGACCAGGCTGGCCTCAAACTCAGAGATCCTCCTGCCTCTATCTCCCGAGTGCTTGGGATTAAAGGCACATGCTACCAGGCTAAACTATTATTATTATTTTTAATTTATTTTTTAAAATTATGTATATGTGTCAGAATGTTATTTTGTGTACTTGAGTACAGTGTCCTCAGAGGCTAGAAAAGAGTGTTGGATCCCCTGCAGCTCGACGTGAAGGCGATTTTGAGCTACCCTATAGAGGTCCTGGGAATTGAACCTAGGTCCTCTGGAAGCATGGCATTCTCCTAACTGCTACACTGTCTACCCAGCCCCATTAAAGAGTTTTCTTTTTTTAAAAAAATCACATTAACTTGTGTGTGTGTGTGTATGTGTGTGTAGACATGCATGCTAATGGTGTGTGTGTGTGTGTGTGTGTGTGTGTGTGCTTGTGGATGTCAGAAGGCTTAGGACTTCCACACATGAATACTGTAAAGGATGTGTCTGAGTTTTTTGTAGTTTTTTTTTTCCATTTTTTATTAGGTATTTAGCTCATTTACATTTCCAATGCTATACCAAAAGTCCCCCATACCCACCCACCCCCACTCTCCTACCCACCCACTCCCCCTTTTTGGCCCTGGCGTTCCCCTGTACTGGGGCATATAAAGTTTGCGTGTCCAATGGGCCTCTCTTTCCAGTGATGGCCGACTAGGCCATCTTTTGATACATATGCAGCTAGAGTCAAGAGCTCCGGGGTACTGGTTAGTTCATAATGTTGTTCCATCTATAGGGTTGCAGATCCCTTTAGCTCCTTGGCTATTTTCTCTAGCGAGTTTTTTGTAGTTACTGTGAGTCAACTTGAACATTTTTAACACAGGCAAAACTAAGAGGTAGGGTAAACTTTAAGATTCAGGCACGGATTATAAACCAGACAGGACCTGTGATATTTTAGATTCAATCAAAGGAAATCCTAGTTTATCATAGAGCAAACTATGTCCTGGCTTGGGGGCTGGGGATAAGTGGCATGATGCACATTAATGCCGTCAGAAAGCGCTTCCTGTCAAAGTCCATGGGGTTAGACAAAACCATTCACTTCAGAATGCTACTTCCAAATGAAAGGGCTTGAGTCCGACAGCCTGACTGCCCAGCCCAGCCATGCATGTACTTGCCAAGGCTCTTTGTGCAGCTTGCTTCACTCTTTGAGTTCGCTCCCTTATTGGTGACTTGGGATCCTCACAGCCCTTCTTGCTATAGGGCTGAGTGGGATGAGCTCTGTGAAGCTCTGAGCATGGGGGGAACCTAGTGAGCACTCACCAGAGCTGGCTCATGTTCATGCTGAGGAATACACACGTGATGGGGACTCTTGTCGGATGCCCAGCCCAACTGGAAGGAGAATGTTTAAGTGACAAGTCTGTGGCACTTAAAAGTGCCATCGTTCCCTGAAGGCAGAGTTGCTCAATTGAGGAGCAATAACGAGCCGGCTCTGTCGAAGCGTGAGCACAGGAATCCCAGAATTAACGTCTGGAAGTTATAGGCTCTGAATGGAAGCCTCTAGAGGCATTTATTTCCACTGAGAAGATAAATGAGCGGGGACTTTGGGTGGCGATGCGTCAATATATGGCCATCAATTCTAACACGTGTACATCTCTGCTTGAGGCACGTCGACAGCGAGAGGTACTGGGAAATCTATGAGCCATTCTCAATTTGTTATGAATCTCAAACTACTCTTTAAAAAAAAAACCAGTCTATTAAAAATGAGAAGTTTAAAAGTGAAAAGTTGAGTGTAACATTGCTGGTAAACCCCAGAACTTAGGCTACCATGGCAGGAGGAGAATGCGTTTGAGGCCAACCTGGATTACATAATGAGACCTTGCCCCCTCAAAAGTCAGGAAAACATAGCATTAATAAGCCATAACTAAGACCCTATGTCCTCAGAGCTTGCCCGTGGGACATTTGTCTCAACAGCTCTACACCTTGGGAGAGGTTCAGAGGTCTGGTCGGTTTTTGTATCACGTTGTGAGGCCTTCCGAGAAGAGCATTTGCATATTTCCTAATAAAAACCATGACAGATGTCTCACTTCATGGATTCATTAAAGCCATTTGGGAGGGGGCGGGGGGAGGAATGAGAAGCATCTTGGCCCTTCACTTTCTTAGAATTCTGGAGTCACTGTGATAGACGTGAAGCTGGACTTCCTCAGTAGGAGGAATAATAATTCTGATTGTTGATTCTGATTGTCCTTATGTTGAACTCAAATCATGACCTTTCTGTTTTTTTTTTTTTCTCATTTGTTTTGTTTTCTGGTGGAAATATTGAACCCCGGGCTCTCACACATGACCTACATGCCTCGCCCTTAACATCATTCTGTTCCCTTGTCTCTCCTCCACGTTTTTTACTTTGCTTAGAACCTGTTAAAGGACAGCCATCGATCAGGACTAAGTGGGGACAGTGCTGGGAAAGCTTACTGGAACCAATTCAGTGAAGAATCTCCAACCCCAGAGAGGATCATCTCCGTCACACATATGAGGGCAAACCTGGTCTCCCTGCACACACAGGTGGCCGTTTGTGTTGCCAGGAAGGCATGTTGGGACCTGTAGCTTTTGTCTGAAACTAGACTTCTTTGTAAGATGAGAACAGTACACCTATTCCTATGTGTGTGGCACAGAGAAGTTATACAGGGTGTGTTTAGGGTCCTGGGGTTAGATCAGAAATGAAGCCACAACAGGCAGAAGCCATGGCTCAGGCTCTTATCTTTTTCAAGGACTCCGGTTTTGTCTCCTTGTGTGCCATTATCAGCATCTGCTCCTTCTATACTGACTACCCCGCCCCCACACTCCCCTTCTTCCCACCTTAGTCACATCTCAAGGTGCCTTCAGCTCAACACAGACAGCTCCCAATTAGCATGTCATATTTGCCTCAGGACCCGGAGTTCTCCATCTCACGCCTGACCTTGAGACTCCACATCTCCTTGAGCCTCCTGGAGGAGCCTGGAGAGGATGCTATTTGCTTTAGCCCATGTCCTTGAGCACATGGAAGCCAGAGCTCCATGCTAGGTGTCTTTCCCAACAGCTCTCCACCTTGGTCTTCAAACTAGGGTCTCCCATCGAACCTGTAGCTCAACAGTTAGGCAAGACTAGCCATCAAGCCCCCAAGAACCCTCCTGTTTCATTCTGGCTGAGGTTATAGGTGCACACCTCCATGCTGTGCCTTTTACTTGGGTCTGGGGAGCCATGAAGGTCCTCGTGCTTGTGTGGCAGATACGTTTAATGACAGAGCCATCTCCTTAGCTCGTGTACTTACAAACACACATGTCCACATGCATACTCACAAGAATGTCATCCAATAGAGATGGGATTGCATCAGACAGCATCTGAGGCACACAATAAAGATTCCCCACCCTGCCTGTCTACCTGATGTTCCCAACAATGGCTTCGAAAATTTCTCAGCTTGTGGGACTCTTGTTCTGCCTTTATTAAAAAGTCATAAAACTATTACCACTTCTGAACATGGTATGCGGAATAACTTAAATTTGTGTGTCTGGCCCATTCCTATTTGTCTCCATAACAAACTCTTTCTTATTTCCTTAGAGGCAAGAGCTGCATTTTTCCATTTCCCATGGAGCAGAGCAGACAGCTGCCTCTTCGGGCTTCAGGAGGCTCATTAAGATTATGAGCCTCAATGTCAGACATAGGATGGAGAGTAGCAGCTGGTCCTCAGGCAAAGGTGGTTTGCCCACTGGGAGCTGAATGTGTTGAGCTGAAGGTACCTTGTGATATGACTCAGGAAGATGGGAAGAGGAGGAGTTAGTCAGTGCAGAGGGAGCAGATGCCAATGGTAGAAAGAATCTCTTGTGTACTGCATGGAAGCATCACCTGTCAATCAAAAGCTGATGGTCTACTAGCTGAGGCAGGAAATAGGAGGTGGGAATTCTGGTAGGGAGAGGAAAAACTCCGGGATAGAGTCAAGTGCCAGAAGAGAGTGGTCCTGAACTCTGAGGAGACAGACACGTGAAACTGAGGAGAGGTAGCCAGCCATGGGGCACACATAGAATAGAACAAACAGGCTAATTAAGTTATGAGCTAGTTGGGGAATGAGCCAAAGCTTGTGGCCTAGGCATTTATTCTTAAATAATAAGTTTCAGAGTCATTATTTTGGGAACTGGGTTGTGGGTAGAAAAGCCCATGGTTACAACCAAGGAAGATGAGGGTAGACCCAGGGCCCTCACATGCAGTCTTGAGTGGCTTCACTTTTGGCCTAATTCCATGACCCTGAACACTCTGTCTAACTTTCCTGTGCCTCAGTTTCCTTCTTTATAAATATGATGATAGAAAAGCTATATCCATGGCTATAGCTTGGTAGAGTTCTTGCCTAATATACAGGGGCCCTGGGTTTGATCATTAACACCATGTAAAATGAGCACGGTGGCTCACACCACTTGGAGATGGAGGCAGAAAGATGAGAAGTTCTAAGCAACCCTCCACTGTAGTGAACTTGAGGGTGGCCAGGGATACTTGAGACTCTACCTCAAAACAAGACAAAAACACCAAAAAAGCTCAAATCTACTTGCTTGGCTTGATCCGGAAAGTAAATGGAATAATGAACAGGAAACTCAGAATGTGACCTGCGCACTCAATAAAAACTGCCAGTCTCACAGCAAGGGACTCACTAAGGCTTTGTTTGTTTGGAGCTCTTGCTAGGTTTCCCTCTGGTGCCTAATTTATCATTTTTGGCTTGCCATTATTCCAGGAATCACTTACAAGCAATCTCAGGTGGGCTTATGCAATATCAGGGAAAGCTAATTAGTATTCGAATGCGAGAAGGCACCTTTATGCCCAGATAATGAGACAGCCTTTCGTTGACTTAAGCTCTCTGGCTTTAATTGTCAGTCTCGGTAACATGAAAGTGCTGTCCCAACCTCTGTCTTGTCATACAAGATCTCAGAAGGAGACATGCTGCTGGGATGGACGCAAGCACCAGACATTTTCACACACCCATGACTCATGGCTGCAGCTAGGGACAAGCACTATCGATTACCTCAGCGATGAAAAACACACAAACAACTGGTTTTGTCTGCGGTTAGAGGAACCAGTCATGACTACTAAATTTGGCTCCATCTCATCCTTTCCATGGAAGTCTCCCTCAGATTAGAACCCAAATCTCAACCGTCAAAGGAATCGCAATGCAGATGCACTTCTCCAGTGTTCACTGGACACCAGTTGAGTGGCTGAGCCTCTGGCCTGCACTCACATACACTTCAGGTGACAATGTAACCTGAAACCCTTTTCACATCTACAGCATGTTTATAAGTTAATAGGACTACGTATAATAGAGCTACTTAGTTGTAAGTTAATAGAGTGAATTGCTTTCTTTTACTTCCAAAGGTCTGGGGTCCTGGGACTTCTGCAAACCCCAACAATTGGTCCTGCCAATAAGAAACAGGTCCAGGGCCTAGAAATGCAGTTTATTTTGTAGAACATCTGCCTGTCATGTATGAACCTCTGGGTTCAATCTTTAGCAACACATAAACCAGGCATGAGCAATGCCCCACATAATCCCAGCATTTGGGGGACGGGATAAGATGGTCAGAAGTCCAATGTCATCTGCAGGTCCCTAGGGAGCTGGAGATCAGCCTGGCATACAAGAGATGCTGTCAAAAACCAAACTAAACCAGACATCAGAAGAGACAGACCTGTCGCTTCAGCTGGCAGGACTTTGAGCTTGTAATAACTCACGATGCCCCCGTTGCAGCTTCCTTCCTGGCCGTGGGGGTAGGTCCCTCGCCTGCCTTTGGGAGATGGGGCTAAATCTGCTGCTCTTGTTGTCTTAGCTGCTCTGCTTGCTTGTGGGCTCATTTCGATGGGTATTCTAGCAATTTTAACCATTCCAATTTTCATTAGCATTTGGAGCACTCTTGGGAATTCCTTTGTATTTTTCCATCCCTGCCTCTTTGTACATTTCTCTTTTAGCACAGTTGAGCGAAATGTTTAATCGCCCAAGTGAGTGAAGCTCCTATTCGGGGCTTTGTCATGTATTTGGTCATGAATACCTTACCTTTTGCCTGATCCTCAGGGGCCCAATTTGACAAGTAGGAAAAATAAACACCTTCACTGTGTCACAGTGAATTTGAATGAGGTAGTGGACATGAGCCGAAATTTTATTATAATTTTTTAACAGTTTGTATTAAGTGTATTGAACACTTGCTCTATTCAGGGCTTCTTGGAAGTTTCAGGTCTGCAGGGAAAACAGGCAAACACTCGCATCCACAGCAAGCTACTGGGTGTGACTTTAGCCCTGTCAGTTACCTGAACACGGATGTAGGACCTGAAAGACAAGGTGGAGAACTCTCCTTGGGCATTCTGGGAAATTTACTAGGGGAGGTGGTGTTTGAATAGAAGGTCAGCTTAAAGTCATCACCAGCTATATAGTGAGTTTGAGGCCAGCCTGGGCTACAGGACCTGGTTTCAAAATATCCATACCTTTCAAGGTGGGAAGCAATTTTTATATCTGAGCCTCTTGTCAGCCACAGCAGCATAGCCACTTACAACACTAAGTAGTTCTCAGTAGACAGTCCATTCTGAAAAGCATCCCTCCTTTTTGGTGGACAAAGGTGACTCTGCAGCTATGCGCTTTAGTTTCTCTAAGGACTGACCACTTGGTGACCCTCTGGCTATATCTGTTGGGAGCTCAGCCCTGTGTTTGGTGTTTGGCTTCCTTCCTTAGAGGGAGGTGACCAGGAATTTGACCAGGTAAGAAGCATCTAGAGTTTGAATCTCTGCAGTCTGAGGGATTCTCCTCAAGAGCAGGAGTGGGAGGGCAGAGGATGCAAACAGTCACTGCCTACCCTCTTTCCCCCTACAAAACTATGTCAGCCTTGAAGAGTCCTCAGGATAGGAAGGGAGGTCACACAGGCACCTGTCAAAGGCCAGCGAAACCTGGACCTGCTGTTTGTCTCCATTCCTGAGTTACTCAAGTTCCTTTGAAGGCCAGCTTAAGCAAGAGGCAGAATTTGGCTGACGGAGTATTTTCCAGAGTGACATGAGGCAAGAGGAAAGGAGGAGGCTGTGTGGCCGAATGGTTAAAGAGTGCTTCTGACTGAATATAGTATTTTCCTAAAAAAAAAAAAGTTCAAAAGAATCTCTTGAGAAACTGACACATCCACACGAGAGAGCAAAGTTCAAACTGAGTACAGGGTCAATTGAAATGACCACATTTGTGTATGTATTTTTTATATTTATATATACACATGGAATCTTTGTTGTGTAACAGGCAGTGTGGTCTCTTATTTTATAGTAATAAACCTAGCTGAACAGTCGTGTGTTCATCCTGGCTGAGTCTGTGTTGGTTTTTATGGTGGTGTTTGATTACGCTACCCAAGTGTCCCTCTGGTGATACTGAGGCGTCTGCTTTCTTGGTGGTACCGAGTAGGCAGATTCTTGTATTTTGCTATTAGAAACAACGCTTCAATAAACCCGCTGTGTTTGAGTCTGTGTCTGAGGATGCAGAGGGTCTGGAGGGAAATAGCACTGAAACTGCAAAGTTTCAAGACTCTTGAGTTGTAATCACTCTTACGGAGATGCGTGGGCCATCAGTGGATACTGACGCAAAAGCCGCCTGGTACACAGGAGCTGTGACACAGCATCCAAGGATACAGGGAATGGGGAGAGCGTTCCCCAATCCCTCTTTCTTCTCACCCTTCCATCTCCTAGGCCAAACTCACAGAGGCCAATGGGCAAGGGCACCTCAGGGACTGAGACCAACGTGGTTGGAGCCAGAAGGAATGGATTAGTGAACTGAATAGATAGAGATTAAAAAAAAAAAAAGACAGAAAAGACAGATGTGCAGGCTTGAGAGAAGGCTCAGCAATTTCAACACTTTCTGCGCATGTACAGGATCTAGGTTCTGTTTCCAGCACCCACACAGTAAGTGGCTCACCGCCATCTGTAACTGTAGTTCCAGTGGATCTGACGCCCTCTTCTGACCTTCACAGACAACAGGCACACACATGGTGTACACGAGAGATGCATGAGTAACACTCATACAATAAATAAAATAATAACATTTTTAAAAATTAGATGATACACTTACGGAAATGAAGTCAAGAGACAAATAAAACTCGGTGAGAGAGGTAATGTGTCCAGACCTTCAACTAGAGGTCTGAAGAAAAGGGGACAGGAACAATATTTCTAAACTCTTCTTCACTGAGAATCTATGTCATAGCTCAGACATGACTTCTGTCCAACCTGTTCTTCAGTCAGATTCCAACTTTTTAGTCCTGGCACAGTGATTTCATTGTTACTTGCAGATTCCAGTTATATAGGTGGATTTTACTTTTCTTACCGCTGTGACTGAAACACAGTAAGAAGCAAAGTTAAGATTAGAAAGGTTTGTTTTGACGCATGGTTCAGGGAGTACAGGCCACCATAGTAGGGGACACTTGGTGGCAGGAGTGGCTTAGACAGTGGTGGCAAGAACTTGCTCACACTACACAGACCAGGAGGCTGAGAGATTCCAGATGCCCAGTCTCTGTACTCAGTTGGTTTCTCTTCCCTCCAGGACACCAGCCCGTGGGATGTGCCTTCCATACTCAGGGTGGGTCTTCCCTCCTCGGCCCTCACAGATAAATACACTGGTTGGAAGTGTTGGCTAGAGGATTCTAAACTCAGTTCAATCGACAAGATTAACCACCTGGCTGGGCAGTGGTGGTGCCCACCATTAGTTGTGGCACTCTGAAGGCAGAGGCAGGCAGCACTTTATGAGTTTGAAGCCAGCCTGGGCTACAGAGCAAGTTCTAGGCAGCCAGGGCTACATAGAAACCAAGTCTTGAAAACCAAAAAACCAAAACACACACACACACACACACACAAACAGAGAGAGACAGAGAGACAGAGAGAGAGAAAGGCAGAGAGACACAAAGAGAGAGACAGAGACAGACACATAGAGAGAGACAGGGAGACAGAGACAGAGAGACAGAGAGATATTAATAATCTCAGTGGTGAATTACCCTTTCTATCTGTTGAACTCAGAATGAGATGAGGAAACAATGAACCTATTTAAATTTAAAAATAAAGTCATAGGAAAGGGCTGGGGACATCACTCAGTGGTAACATGATTGCAAGGTCCTTGGCTTAGTCTCTGTGAAGTCTCAGATCCTAGGACACATGGCTGAAGCTGCCTCTGTCTCTGCTCACCGTTTTATCTCTATATAATAAACTTTCTCCTCTACCACACATGGAAGCAATCATGTCCTTTCCTTTTGTTTCTTTTTTGTTTTTCAATCAATCTCCAGCACCAAAAACCAAAATAAGCGAAGTACAAAAGGCAAAACCCCATATTACCACCAACAAAATCAAACGAATAGGAGAAATCAGTGATTGTAAGCGTCAGAAGGCTCTAGGTGCTAAGCCATCTGTAGGTCCTTTGTTGTCGCTGTTGCCCCACCTTGGCAGTTGACCAGTTAGACCCTGGATGTGCTGGATGGCTTTATGCCAGCTTGATACAAACTAAAGTCATCTGAGCAGAGAGAACCTCAATTAAGAAATGCTTCCGTAAGAGCAGGCCATACTCAAGCCCATAGGGCAGTTTCTTAATTAGTGATCGGAGAAGGCCCGCCCATGGTGGGTGGGGCCATCCCTGTGCTGGTGGTCCTGGGTTCTGTAAGAAAGCAAAGCTGAGCAAGCCATTATGCAACACTCCTCCATGGCCTGTAGATCAGCTCCTGCTTCCAGGTTTCTGCCCTGTTTAGGCTCCTGTCCTGACTTCCTTTGATCTTGAACAGTGCTATGGAAGTGGAAGCCAAATTAACCCTTTCCTTTCCAACTCATGGTGTTGCATCATATCAATAGTAACCCTAACTAAGACAGACTCCCTTCTAGCATGTTTGATAACTTTTATGTAGACTTCTGAGGGATCCCTTATGAGAATCAGGGCTGTTAAACGTGGGGTGTTTTGTCTTGAACTGTAATGCTGGCTTCCCAGTTACCGAGAGACTACTTAATGTCCATTTTCCAGCAAGCTGGGTTTTGTTTTGTTGTGTTTTTATTCTTTAATAGTACTGGGAACTGAACCCAGGACCTCACATGCACCAGGTAAGTCCCCTGAGCTCTGCCCTCAGCTTCTTGTGTTTCTGGGGCTTTGTTTGTAACTTAGCTTCTGGTCCACACAGCTTCAGGTGACGAGAGAAAAACTGCAGTTCAGGCTTTAGCTTTTTGCCCCTTATTTCTGCTGAGGTTACTTTGTCTTGTGTTTACTTTGTTGGCATATACCAAGATGACCATGCAATATCTTTTCCTTATTCCGTTAATATAGTCTATTAGCCTGACTGATTTCAAATATTTATTTTATTTCCATTTACTTGTGTGTCTGTACAATGCATGCAGCTGCCCCTGGAGGCCAGAAGAGGCTCCCTGGGGCCGGGGTGACAGGCAACTGTGAACAGCCTGATGTAGGTGCTGGAAACTGATCTCTGGTTCCCTGAAAGCATCAAGCACTGTTAACCACTGAGCCATCTCTCCAGCCCCGTGACTGACTTTTAAATGTTGAACCAGTCCTGAGTTCCTGAGGTAAATCCCACTTAGCCATAGTCAAAAACAAAAATAAGAGATATTCGGACCGAAACGTAGGAATCAGAAGTGTCTCTGTTTCCAGATGAGATGCTATCCTGAGTCAGCCGGGGAAATGAAGAGGAAATAAAGGGGAAATGGGGGGGGAAACAGGAAACCTGCTATTGGCTTTTGGGATGATTGATGGAAATGTTCTAAAATCGACAATCTCATAACTCTGAATATTATAAGAGCCATTGAATTGTGCACTTCAAATGAATAAGTTGCACCCCACGTGAGTCACATTTCAGTTAAAATGCTTTAAAATATGATTAGGTGGCCAGGGTCCAGGAAAATTTAAAAATTAACCAAGGAAGAAATTGAAAATCCGAATAATTGAGGAATCTTAGAAAAAAATGTAAAAGATATTTTTAAAAAAAATCTCTGCCCTCATCCTGTCCCTGTAGTTTGAGAGGAAGACACTGGTCCAGCCTATTCTGGAATCAAGTTATAGAAAAGGCGTAAGCATTTCCATTTTACTGACCACAGTTGGAGCATGGGGAAAAAAGCGACTTCTCAGATCATTTGACATAGCTAGCACCATCCGATAACTCAGCAAAACAGGAGGCGAGCAACATAAAAGAGGAAGAGAGAAAACTGTAATCCAATGTGCTCATGAGCTCAGATGCAAATATCCTAGGTAAACCATGAATTGGATTTCAATGTTATTTCAATTATAAATATCAATATAAAAATACTCATCACTCTTCATTCGGAAGCCCCCAAGATAGTTCAACATGGGGAAACCTAGCAATAAAATCCTTTTCAGTAAAACATTTATGGAGAAAAATTTTGGTTATCAGAATAAATCATAAAGAGATACTTAATGAAATTTAATACCAACAGCTGATTTTAAAATCTAAGCAAGTCCTGAAAAGAATCTATTTTAATCTCAGACAGGGTATCTTGAAAGAGTCGATCCAAAATATCTCATTAATGGTGTAATACCAAAAGTTTAAAATGTATTCCACTGAAGTCAGGGGTAATACAAGCATACCCACTGCTACCATAGATATTCAATGTGCTGAAATCTAGTTACAGGAAGAGAGAACTGAAGGCACATGGGAGGGGCTGACAAGATGGCTCAGCGGGTAAGAGCACTGACTGCTCTTCCAAAGGTTCTGAGTTCAAATCCCAGCAACCACATTGTGGCTCACAACCACCCGTAATGAGATCTGACACCCTCTTCTGGTGCATCTGAAGTCAGCTACAGTGTATTTATGTATAATAATAAATAAATCTTTGGGCTGGAGCAAGCAGGGACTGAGTGAGCAGAGTTGACTGGAGCGAGTAGAGGTCCTAAATTCAATTCCCAGCAACTACATGAAGGCTCACAACCATCTGTACCGCTACAGTGTACTCACATACATAAAATAAATAAATCGTTAGAAAGAAAGTAAAACAAACAAGCAAACAAACGAAAAACAAAGCAAGCAAGGGAAGAGATACAGATAAAGTGATTATTTCTAAGATTCCAAGGTAGTGGACTTTAAAGAGTCCATTCAAACTAGTGAGTGTCGGAGCTGCGGGTAGCTCTGCAGTGGAACACCTGTCCAATATGAGCAGAGCCCTACGTTTGATCTCAGCACTCTAATTAGTGAACACCTTCTCTTTCTTGTTTCCTTTAAAATATTTTTATTAAAAATTTTATACTTTTTATCACATTTCCCCTCCCCCAACACCTCCCTACCCCTTTTTTGTTCTCTCTCTCTCTCTCTAACAGGAAAAACAAAACAAAAAATCAAAGCAAACGCACTATAAAGAAAATCAATAGGACAAAACAACAACAACAACAAAAACAAAAGTGCAGCAAAACAAAACAAAACACGGTGTCTGTTTTGTGTTAGCCAACTTTCCCTGCAGCTATGCTCTGAATCTGACTGATATACCAGTAAGTGATCTTCATCATTGGAAACTACAGATTTTTTCCCCCAGCATGTGTTAGTTGGAAAGAGCTTCTTGGTTAGGGGCGGGGCTTTGCATTCACTTCCCGGTATCAATGCTGGGATTTTTGTCTGACTTAAACCTACATCGTGGTGCAGGTTCTGTGTGTGCTGTCACAGTTTCTGTGAGTCATATTGCATCGGTCCTGCTATGTCTAGAAGATTCTGTTTCCTTGGAGTCATCCTCCACCTCCAGCACTTAGAATCTTTCCGACTCCTCTGCGGCATAGACCCCTGAGCCTTAGGGGAGGGGCTTGAGGAAGACCTCCAGTTTAGAACCAGAGAGCTGCCCACTGCCCACTTGTGGATCTTTGTTTTAATTTGTGTTCTGCAAGAAGCTTGTCCGATGAGAGTTGAGTGACTTAATTCCAGCGCTGGGAGGCTGAGGCAGAAACGTCTTCTGTGAGGCTTGCCTGGGTCATATAGTGAGATTGTGTTTAAGGAAAAATAGAAAACTAAACAAAGAAACCCCCTCAAAATCTTGAGCAGGCGCTAGAGAGATTACACTGGGTGAAAGTGCCCACTGCCGAGCCTGATAATATACCTTGGTTTCTGGGATCCACATGGTGGAAGGAGAGAGCCGACAGCTGTCCTCTGATCCCACATGTGTGTGTCTGCAAGACCCGGCTCTCTCAAACCCCATAAGTAAATACATATGAAAACATGGGGAGGAGTTTGGGGCTGGAGAGATGGCATAATGATTCAGAGCTCTCGTTGCTCTTGTAGAGGACTCAAGATCAGTTCCCAGTACCCACTTGGAGGCTCACAGCTGGCTGTAACTCCAATCCCAGGGGATCCGATGCCAGGCATATGTGTAGCACAATCCCTACCTGCAGGCAAATCATTCATACACATAAAGTAGATTTAATAAGAAAAAAAAAACCTGAAATCTTGGGCAGACAACTCAGGGTATATTTATTTAAAATTTGTAAATTATAGCCAGGCAGTGGTGGCCCAACACTTGGGAGGCAGAAGATCTCTGAGTTTGAGGCCAGCCTGGTCTGTATAGTGAGTTCCAGGACAGCTAGGGTTACACAGAGAATATCTGTTCTTCCTCCTAAAATTGTAAATTATCCAATCAAGCTATATTGTATGCACACATGCAAATGTCACAATGCTCCCTAATGTTTTATATAGTCAGTATTGCTAATAAAGATTTTAATATAAGTTGTAATTATGTGTAAGGTATAGAATTGGAGAACAGTGGATATAAGTTCTGTAGGCAGGTCATGGGGTTTGAATCTCAGCTCTGCCACTGGTCAGTTGTGCAGTGTGGGTGGATCTCTAGATCTCTCTGTTGCTGTAGGTGGTTGTGGGGGTGAGACAGATGACACATACAAGCTCTCAGAATGCTGCCTGGCACGGAGTAAGAACACCTTAACATTACTCACTATTTTGGCTGCTGCACAAGAAGATATGTACAGTGTAAAAATATGAAGGAAATAGAAAAATTAACAAGTAGGGGAAAAGAACTAAAATGCAGTGGAGGTTCTAATATATTCTTTCATGGTGATGGGCTGTCCTGTAAACTCGGGGGCACATTTACCTCACTTTGGAGACTGGCTCAGGAATGTCCACCTGTTAAGCTCAGAGGACTGTGGGTGGCTTCTCTTGCACCCAGATTGTCTGCACTCTCATTTTTACATTGAGCGCTTAGCTTCCCTGCTGACAACAGTAATCAGGCTAGGTTTGTGTGTGTGTGTGTGTGTGTGTGTGTGTGTGTGTGTGTGTGTACGTGTGTGTATTTTTCTGGCTCGCTTGGTGGCAGAGGGGGTTGTTGCTGGGTGGTCTCTACTTCTTACTTGCATATGCCTCCTTGAGCTGAGCCACCCTGAGCTTAATTTAAGCCTGGGAGACAGTGGCCAGCGGGGATATCTATGTGCCAGCCTGTGTGGTGAAACCTGCCATCATTTCAACCAATAGATTAAGGCAGAGCTACCTAAAAACAGACTTGTGGCTTGCCCACACAAGCAGACATCCCTCCTGTCAGAAGCTGTCTTCTTGTCAAGACTAACCCCGACTCTGTCTAACCCCTTATGCTCCATTAGCCAGGATGCTGATGGCCCAGGAAACACCCAAAGCAACTGGCTTCATCAGACCGGCTCAATAACCTGTGTATATCACTGTCAGGAGCCTGGCAACGGGTAGGGTATGCTGCACTAAGAACTATACCTAGCAACCTGGTGAAATCCAGTTTAATTCTTGAGAAGAGAACTCCACAGAGCTTCAGAAATGGCTCCTGTTCTTCCTACTTCAGGTTTGACCACTTTAGGGTAAAAGAAACCATAAGACCACCTATGGAGTCTAGAGCTACCGCACTGCAGCATCAGCAGGGGCCTGGCGCTTTCTGTTATCAGTTAGATTCATCAGAGCAGCATGAGTCTCTCTCCTCAGAACCTCCAGGTAACTTGTCTTGAATTTGATATGTATGTATGTATATATATATATATATTAATCTTTCTTAATTAATTATTTTTTATTACGTATTTTCCTCAATTACATTTCCAATGCTATCCCAAAAGTCCCCCATACCCTCCCCCCACTCCCCTCCCCACCCTGATATGTATATTTTTAATAAAGGAAAGCATTTAAGAAAAGCCATCACATCCTATCTCTGAAGGTTTGGCTTAGGAGGCCTGGATGGAACCCTAGAATCTGTACTCTAAAGAATCTTCCATATAGGAGCTGGAGAGATGCTTCAGTGGTTAAGAGCACTCACAGCTCTTCCAGAGGTCCTGTGTTCAATCCCCAGCAACCACATGTGTCTCACAACCATCTGTAATAGGATCTGATGTCTTCTCCTGGTATGTCTGAAGACAGCTACAGTGTATTCATATTCATATATATATACATATATATGATTTGTTATATATATATATATACACACACACACACACACACACACACACACACACACACACCAGTTGGGACTGGTGGGTGGATACCTATTGTCATGGTGGCTTGCCTGATTAGACTGAGGATTGAATTGGAGTAAAAAGACCAGAGATCCAATCCTGATGGTATCACCTTGTGAATGTGTGTCATCAGGCAAGAAACCGGATACAGTCCCCAGAGCCTGCTTTTTCATCTGAAGGAGAAGAGAAACAAGCTTCCCTGGTAGTCTGTGTGTGTGTGTGTGTGTGTGTGTGTGTGTGTGTGTGTGTGTGTGTGTGTGTTAGGCTGGAAATCACAGATGCTGGACTGAAAGGCTCACGACACGGGCTCATCTTGTCTTGGGTTTTCCACTCCATGGATGAGACCATTATTTCTAGAAACATCATTATCCCCGAGAGCTCCACGAGACAAAGATTCCATCCTGACCCTGAGCAGAAACCTATTTCCTCCTGGGTGTTGTGGTTCTCACCTGTAATTCCAACACTCAAACACGGAGGCAGGAGGACCACTGAATTTGAGGCCAGCCAGGATGACATAATAATACCCTGTCTCACACAAACAAACAAATAATTTTAAAAAATTGAAGAAAGAATCCTATGTCCAACAATGCCTTCCTATTGGATTAAACCCAAATCTTTAAAACGGATTTACTTCCTAGTCTGTAGATGAGACCGCTTAGTTAGAGACAGTAGCAGCGCTCTTCTGAAAACTTCATTTTGGCCTCCCTCTGTCAGCTCTGAACTTCTCAACACATCATCTCCTGAGAATGCAGCGTTATGAATCAGCATCATTCCCAAGAAAGACAGTCAGCGTGGCCATATTCCAGGGAAAACAGAGAGGTTGATTTTGTGGGTTATTAATTCAGGAGACATACCAGGTTCCCTCTAGTTACTCTGGTCACCTAGTTCAGCTGAATTACTGAGTTGGGTTAATCACCCCTGGTTGGAAATCTCCTACCTAAAGTGAGGGCCTAGAGAATGAGGCTCAGCGATGGAGGTGCTGTAGTGTGCCAGGCATGGGGCTAAGTGGTGTGCATATACTCAAGTGTTCAATAAACCCTGAAAGGCAAGTGCTATTCTTTCTGTCTTGCAGGTGAGGGAACCAAGGCTAAGGAGGTTAAAGATGTCCCTAAGAGAATATAGCCAATGGGATTTGCAATCAGAATCAGGGCATTAGCATCTTGGGAATGCCACTTGAGGGAAACAGATGAGGCAGGTAGGGCCCTAGTTTTTTGTTTTTGTTTTTGTTTTTGTTTTTGTTTTTGTTTTTGTTTTCCTTATTTATTGAAACCTTTTCTTGTCATTTTCCTTAATGAAGGCACCCTGTACACACAGAAGCCTGGTGCCTGCACACACAAGAGCTCCCTCACAGCTTAGCTAAACCTCGCCAGACTGCACCCAGACTCTGAGTTTCTTCTGAGGAAGCCACGCCCCTCCTGTATCTGCTCCTGTTGGCCTTGCTTTCCTGTAAAGGTTGAACCACTGGACTGAAGGAGGCTGATGACAGAAGGCCACCTCCCACTCATTCCCCCTGGCTTCATGAGGCTTCTCAGATGCTCTCTTCATACAGTGCCCGTCTGACCCCATGACAGTTTCCCTGACATGGGTAGAGTGGCACAGTGCTTATCACTCACACAATCACGCTGGCCCAGTGCCCTGCCTAGGTGCCCAAGATACTAATCTTTCTGGGAAGCCGTGCAGAAACAAGCTTTTTTTTTTCCTTCTTCTTCTTTTCTCTCTACTGGATAGTACAGAGAGAGCTTAATGTCACCTATGGAGAAGCTACAGGCTAAACGGATACTGTTGCTTAGGAAGAGGACTTTATTCCATAAGGAGGTGACTCGTCCCCAAGGCCCCCACAGACCTCCTTGCACAGCGCAGTCCTTGTAGAGATGTGAACCTCACCACATCTGAACACACTCTTCTGGGACTAAGTCCAGGCCTGCTCCTCCCTTGTTCGGTAGGAGGAGGAACAGAGCCTGGCTCTGGGCAGACACAGTCACACCAGCCATCTTAGCTGACTTCCTAGGTTGGCAATGAAGAAGGGTCTTGGATAAAGGGGACCCCACACAGAGTGAAACACACTTACTATTGGTGAATGTACATTCATTTCGGTGGGTCCAAATGCAGACAGGGATGAAGAGAGATTGGATGACTTAAATACATAAACCTGTGTATCCGAACATACGGTTAGAGACAGAGTAGTTTCCTCTCACACAAACCTCTGTCTTGCTTGTGATGGTCAGTCTCCAACGTCAGAGATGATGGATCTAATTCTAACCCCACAGACTGATTTTGTCTGTCACTGACATCTCAGATGACTAGAGGCCATACAGGAGCTGGAGAGATGGTTCAGTGGTTAAGAGCACTCACAGCTCTTCCAGTGGTCCTGTGTTCAATCCCCAGCAACCACATTGTGTCTCACAACCTTCTGTAATGGGATCTGATGTCTTCTCCTGGTGTGTCTGAAGACAGCTACAGTGTATTCATATTCATATATATATATATATACATATATATGTATGTACATATGATGTACATACCTTATATATTCTTTTGTGTCTACCTTCTTTTGCTCAACATATTTTTTTTTTACTGTATATATTGAGGTTTTTTTTTTTTCATTGCTGAGTAGTACTCTGTAATATGGACATACTACACTGCCCCATGGACAGAACTTTTCACTTCTCTGAGTACTGTAGAAGTGATCATAATTACATTATTTATGCATTCATTGGGTGAATATTTTTCCAGTGATTTCTCCCTGCCAGGCATTGTTAGTGATACAAGGAGACTCTGGTGAGTAGGGGCTTTTGCCTCATCTGACTTTAGTATTAATAGAGAAAACCACACAGACACTCAGAGACATGACAAAGGCAGCCGTGCAAAGGGTTGTGGGCACACTACAGCTGTGTTGTGTCCCAGGAGTGGCTTCAGACGCTGGATCTTCTTTGCCTTGGGAGGCTAGGGGACACTTCTCAGAGGAGGTGACATGGGTCACTAAAGGGTGACACACAGATGTGGACAAGGCAAGGCCCAGTAGAGAGGTGCCCCACCCCCACACCCCAAAGCAGCTGAGTGACAGGAGGCTATGGCTCAGGGCTAAGGAGGTCACATGTCCTGACTGTGGAAGCAGAGAAAGAAGCCAGCATGACTGGATTGAAGTGAACCAGGTATGAATGGGAGGAGGAAGAACTAGAGGGGAGGAGGGTGGAGGGAGTCTGTGGAAGTGAGAGGAGCCCATGGGAGGCTCTGACTGGAAGTAAAATGTCTGACTTTCTTTATAATCGTGAGGGAATTCATTAGAGCAGCTGATGGGGTCACAGTGGTCAACTGTAGGCTGGAGGGCTAGGAAGCCTCAGAATAATGAGGTCCTGTGCTTCAGCAAACCCCTCAAAGATCTTTGAAAATCGTTGCTGCAAGTCCATATTTAGAGGCTGAAGCCTACAGAGTCCAGGGGCGACAGGAGGCAGCGGTAGGAAATGCAGCCCCTAGGGAAGGGAGATGAAACTGTGAGGAGGGAGGGTCTCAGGGAGGCCAGTTAGGAGGCTCCCGAGGATCATGTGAGAGGAGCAGGAGGTCAGAGGGGAGTTATCTGAGGTCACAGCTAACTTCTGGGGCTTGGCCATCTTCTAAGCTTCAAGCTTGTGGTGATGGAGGGCTTGTGGTTTGGAATAGAGTGGTCAAGGGCTGAGTTTTGGCCACTGACAGTTTAGGGTCCTATTTGATGCCCTACAGTTGAATTCTAAGTGGGCATCAAGTATGTATAATCAGAAGCTCAATGGACAGGCCAAGGCTAGACCACACACTATGGTGGCCTTGGCAAATGCTGGTCTTGAAGGCTCTAAGTGCATGAGATGGCCCCAGAGAGATGACATCCAGAAGGATTCCTGGCAAAGAAAGCCAAGCCACCAAGAGCCATGTGGGTTTGTTTTGTTCTGTTTGTTTTACTTACCCCATATAGCCCAGGCTGACTTTGGGCTCTTGGTAATCCTCCTGCCTCATCCTCCTGAGAGCTGGGGTTTCAGGTGTGCACACTAGATAAGTCTGGGTAATGTCACAGTCTGGTTCTTCACATCCTATCAAGGATAACTATAACTTTTTTCTTGATGTGACTCCATTTCAACCTGTGAGTTATCTACAGAGCCTTTGCTGCAAGTTAGCCGAAGCCAAATTTGCCATAGCCATACACACCACATACTCACACATGCACACATACACATAGACACACACGATATACACACATATATACATATATACACAATATACATACACACAGCCAGACACACACAACATACATACATACACACAGACAACATTTATATACAAGATGCACACACACAGATCTTGGAATATGTATGTGATGGTAGAGGAAAACCAGGTTACTCCCCCAGAATCTCCCCACTAGGGATTAAAGACTAAAAGACAGATACACATTATCCCACAAGCTCAGGGTTTCCCAAGAAACTCCTTATAGTCTTCTAGCAAGCTCTCTAGAGTCCATGCCCTCCTTTTGAAACCCAAACCAAAGGAAAATAAACCAAACTACCAGCTGACTTGAAGAGACCACAGTGTTCTGTACCTAATATGAGACATGAGGGCTCTTAGGGACTCAACTCTGATGTCATCCTCAAGAGTTAAGAGTTAAGGATCCACTTGGGAGGCAGAGGCAGGCAGATTTCTGAGTTTGAGGCCAGCCTGGTCTACAGAGTGAGTTCCAGGACAGCCAGGACTACACAGAGAAACCCTGTCTCAAAAACCAAAAAACCCCAACCCCCACAAAAAAAACACCCCAAACAAACAAACAAACAAACAAACAAACAAACAAACAGAAAAAGAGTTAAGGATCTAGTGAGGGCTGCATGTGTCTCCACACCATATGATCTTGAGTTTCACCTATAGGTAACAGAGCCCCAGCTGTGCCAGCAAGAGGACATCTATCTGTCTCTTCATCCATTGGGTCTGCAAGCCTTTCACTGTCCCCAGCAGAGGTCTATTTATTACTCTAGTGATGTGGTGAGCAGAGCCTCTGGGGTTGGTTGGACATAAAGACTAGAGGGTGTGCGGTAGTGCTGTCTCTAGGGAGGGTGTTTGGGGACGGTGTGGTCATGGCCTTGGAGTGTCCACAGTCCATCTAACGTCCATTGACTTCCCTCCCTCTGCTTCGAAACGCCATCTTAACATTTGAACAATCAGCAGGCAGTCAGTCTGTAGGACAGGAAAAGCCCTAAACTTGAAATAGCAGCATAACAAACATTTACTAAATCTGTCATCTTCCCAAGGTAACTCAGTTCTCTTCTCTGTGGTCTTTTTTCTTCTTTCAGCCAGGGTCTTACTATGTAACCCAGTTGATCTTGAGTTTGGACTTCTCCTGCCTCTGCAACTCGAGTGCTAGGGTTCTAAGCCTGCAGTACCACAACTGGCTCAAATTCTTCATCTAAACCTTCTGAAGTCCACAACAAGGCTGTGAGTTAGGGAGCAACCTCCTTGTGTCCGACTTGGGAAAATGGAGGCTCAGAAATATGAAACCAGCAGTGACTAGATGGCAAAGGATGACTTCGAACTTGTCCCCGTGAGATTCCATAGCCACTGTCATAGTCATAGCTCAAGGCAGCCTGAGTTCATGACCAGGACTTGACACTTGACCTTGAACAAGGTGCGCATTTCTCTGTGCCTCAGTTTCCACATGTAGCACAGGGAGGATTGTTGGTAGTGATGGTGACTCATTTAAAGGAGAATCGCAAGCTATGGAAATCTACCAAATGTTATTAGTTGTACAACCCACTCTTCTTCTTGGTCCCTCCCTGGTGTGGGCAGATGCTATCCTAAAGGCAAGGGCCCTTGTCTGGTGTCTTGTGCAGTGTCGAGCACTGTATTCGACTGTCTTTCCTTGGCTGATACACAGCCTGGACTTTGAGCCCAGCGTTGCAAAGCCTGTGGCAGTTTCCTGAAAGCTATTGTGCAAACCATAGTCCTTCTCTGTTCCTAGAAACGATCCCAGGCTATCCTCCAAGATGGCAAGCTTGTGTGCTGGTGACAGATGTGCCAACCATAGTCTTCTCACCCGCAGGTGCCAGACCCTGGTTGGTAGCATGCAGGTGGCTTCTGAAAGAAGTCTGTGGCATGAGACAGATGGGCTCAAATCTTCATTCATTCCCTGTGAGTTTAGCATCTTCTGGAATGAATGGGCCCAGCTCCCCTCATGAAGCCAATGGTCTATCAGAGAAAAAATACAAACACGCCGGAATCAATTAATTGAACAGGGTGTGCAGGTTTATCGATGTGGTCACAGTGATGTGTCCCATTGTCCAGTCACTGGCTTCTTAACATCAAGAGGCCGATTAGGGGACTTGTTTCTCTTCCAGGTGTGGTGTATCATGAACACTTGAAGTCGTAGCAGTTGAAGTCAGTGGCTATAGAAGGCATTTTTTCCTTAGTCCTGCCTTTTTGAGGTTGAAATCCTTGAGCAGTCTGCAGTGCTGTTCCAAGCACTCCTTCTGGGGGCGTGGCTTCAGCCCTTCCAGTCATCTGCACAAATTCTTTTATCTATTTTATCAATGTATGTGTGTGTGTGGATGGGGGGTTTAGGAGGCATTCATGGAGGTCAAACTACAACTTGAGGGAGTCAGACCTCTCTTTCTATGTGTGTCCTCCTGGGGCTCAAACTCAGGTTATCAAGCTTGGTGGCAAGAGCCTTTACATACTGAGCCATCTTGGTGTCCTCTTCTGTAAATTTGCCTGTACCTGTGCCTGTGTGCATTCATGCCTGGTGGCAGTGGTGGTAGTGGGGTGGTGGGGTGGTGGTAATTGAGTCTAAGGCTTCTTGCATACAAAGCAAGGAATCTAACAGAACTGTATCCTCAGTCCCTAAACTCCCTATTCTTTTCCTCTGTTTTCATCTACCCTTTTCTTCCTCTTCTTTGATTTCCCCCTCATTTCCTCTTTTACATTGTTAGGAGATGAGCCTGTTGCCTCATTCAGGTGAGGGAAACACTGGGATTGTAAATTCTTTTTTATTTTGAGACAAGGCCTATCTGTAAAACAGGCTAGCTAGACTCAAACTCACTATCCTCCGGCCTCAGCTTCCTGGGTGCATACACCCAGCTTATAACACACACACACTCTCTCTCTTTACCTCTCTGTCTCTGTCTGTCTGTCTGCCTCTGTCTGCCCGTCTTTCTCTGTGTGTGTGTGTGTGTCCAGTAAAAACACAGGCATGTCACCTTTGTGCCTTCGGTGCTTCAGTATCTGGGGTTGGTGAGACGGCTCAATCAGCAGAGTGCTTGAACCTCTGAGCTTGAAGACCCAGGTTTGGTCCTCAGGACTCACGCAGTGAGAAGCATCAGTATGACACCATCTGAGTACAGTGGAGGCAGAGACAGGTAAACGCCTGGGGCTTACTGGCTAGCCTGGGTGATGTGCTATGTTTTATGCTAGTAAGAAATCCTGTCCAAAGCAAGCTGGGCGGTTCCCAAGGAGCATCTATACGCTGTCATCCGATCTCCACGCACATGTGCCCATGCACACACATACGTGCACATAAATGTTTTACATTAGAAAGTGAAATTCATTTTAATGCTGTATCTCCTTTAATAATATCCCAAGCAGGGCTGGAGAGATGGCTCAGTGGTTAAGAGCATTGACTGTTCTCCCAGAGGTTCTGAGTTCAAATCCCAGCAACCACATGGTGGCTCGCAGTTATCTGTAATGGGATCTGATGCCCTCTTCTGGTGTGTCTGAAGACAGCTACCGTGTATTCATATACATAAAATAAATAAAATCTTTAAAACATTACATCCCAAATAATCTCATTCCAACATTTCATTAAAGACATAAATGAGATACTGTATATAATTTTTCATGTTAAGTCTGAGAAGTTTAGTGTTTAAAATTTACTTATAGCAATACTGATTTAAATGTAAAAATCTCATTGAAATACTTCATCTCTATTAAGCTTCATGAAACATGGTTGAAGATGTAGGGTTTACATAAAATGTCCCCCCTCACAAACTTAAATATTAAGTCAGTTGGTAGTAGTGATCCACACCTTTAATCCCAGCACTCAGGAGGCAGGGGTAGGTAGATCACTGAGTTAGAGGCCAGCCTGGTCAACAGAGGGAATTCCTGGACAGCCAAGGCTACACAGAGAAACCCTGTCTTTAAAAACTGAAGAAAACACACAAAAACCAAAGAAAACAAGCCTTAAATATTTTTTATTAATCCAAAAAATTACTAAACATAACTAGACGTGGTGATACATGCCTGCAATCCCAACATTCAGAAGGATGCGGCAGGAGAATTCCAGGTTTGAGGGCAACTTACTTGGCCAGGGAGGTGGCTCAGCACTTGCACCAGAATGAAACCTGCCTCAAAGAGAGCTCGAAGGTGATGACTGACCTCTGACCTCTGCACGTGTGCCATGACATTCATGAGCCTCGCATATGAAAATGTCCACATGTAATGTACACACTCGTGCACATAATAAATATTTTTAAAAAGATACCTTAGTATTTTAAAAAAAATTTAAAAAGGAATTTTTCTTCACATTAGTGAAACTTGGACATCTTTCCTAGAGTGATTGATTAGACTTTGGATAAAAAAAAATTAATCGGTTTCAAAGCTGCCTCTGCCCAAGTTAAGTAAATTTCCAACCCCTCGAGTTAATCAGAAGACTATTGTACAGATGAGTAGCAAGCCAAGATGTACCACAGATAACAGAGTGTCCTTCCCTTTGGCCCTGTGTCTGCAGCTGATTTATATAATGCCTGTCACAGAGAGAGGAACCTGCATATTGAGTCTCATTAGGAAAAAAAATGGGCAGAGCCATTGTTAATGATTAGGTGTGTTTTAAAGTTTCCATTTCAACATCAGTCTCAAATGTCTACGTCACAGGTGAATGAATACACACAGCTGTGTATTCTCTCACCTTGGCGGGTCCCGTAGCTCATTCACACCTGCAGTACGACTGAGCAGGGAGAAGCGATCCCACTCAGGTGGCTCACTTTGCTTATTGGATATTTGCCAAGCAGCCTTTGTTTGATAAAATCTTGAATTGGGTATTCTAAAACTCTTCTACAGCTCAAAGGAAGAGCACTGACAAAGAAGAAAAAGTCATTCTTCTATTTCTTTTGAGTGCTGCATAAAAATGAAAACAATTGATGGTATTTGGAAGTACAAATGAGTGGTTTAACAGCTATATCTATATCCATGCTTTTCTAACACCTTCTCCTAACTGAGATGGCTCAGGTAGTAAACTTCCTGCCATGTTAAGTATGAGGACCTGAGTCTGGAGCCTTGGCACCCTAGTGAAGACCTGACATGGTTGTGCACATCTGCAATGCAGTGCTGTGACATGGGATGCACATCTGCAGTGCAGTGCTGTGACATGGGATGCACATCTGCAGTGCAGTGCTGTGACATGGGATGCACATCTGCAGTGCAGTGCTGTGGCATGGGATGCACATCTGAAATGCAGTGCTGTGACATGGGATGCACATCTGCAGTGCAGTGCAGTGACATTGGATGCACATCTGAAATGCAGTGCTGTGGCATGGGATGCACATCTGCAATGCAGTGCTGTGGGTGGAGATAGGTGGGTCCTTGGATTTCACTGGCCCACTAGTCTTGCCAAATCAATAAGCTGCTGATTCAGTGAGAGATCCTATCTACAAAGAAAAAAATATGGAGATCAATTGAGGAAGACACTTGTTGTTGACCTCTGGCCTACACACCTACACCTATACACCTACACAAACACACACACACACACACACCACCCCTCCCCCCATACCTCCCACACCCCACACTCTCCCACACACAGACACACACCACACACACATCACACATACCACACACATACAAACCCCCACACCACACACACACACACCACACACACCACACACACACACACACCACACATAACACACACATACAAACCCCCACACCACACCCACACACCACACCCACCACACATGCCATCCCCCCCACACATCCCATACCACACACACACACACACACACACACACACACGACACACCACACATACCACCCCCCCCACACACACACACCCCATACCTCCACAAGGGTCAGAGAACACTGAGAAAGAGGTGGTGGAAGGACTGAGAGAGCCAGAGGGCAGGAAGGCTGCTGTGAGTTGCTGTCCTCTGGGCATGGCATGGTGGTTGTGCCCAGGAACCCACAGCAGCTATGGCTGCCTGCATAAGACCAAACCAGTCATGATTCCAGTGGGGATGGGAGAGAGGGGCTCATGGAGATCCACCCCTGCCATTGGCAATCGATGGAGTCATTTTTCCCCAGTGGGTGTGGCTGCTGGTAGATTGCCCTTGCTCATGCAGGCAGTGATAACTAGACTCAGTGGCTAGGGATAAAAAGGGGGCATATGAAGGTGGAAGGGACATTAATTGGGGGGATGGGGAAGGAGAAGAAGGGGAAATTGAGGAGTGAATATGAGCAAGATATATTGTATATACATATGGAGTTGTCCAAGAAGAAATAAATATTGAGAAGAAAACTAGCTCTGAATCTAAAATTTCAACTGAGCATAGTGAATTGCTGTCTGTAATGAGGATCACTAACTTCTTGTCTGGCTGGAACTCACTGAGAGAGGTAGGAAATTTAAGAAAAAAACCTATACCACGTCTTACATCTTTTTTAAGGCTATAACTGACACCATTTCTTCTTAAATTGGAAGTTCCTCAAGACTGAATGTTCCCAAGTATTAATTGGGTCATATCTATTATGTTGCTGGGCTCTTCTCAAGCTAAGAAAAACTACTTGCGATCTTTCAAATGTATTGATTGGCCTTTGCTATTGTTAGAAATGTCTCTGTATTTTATGAGCAATTATTTGCTGGCTGAAACGAAGAGATTTTAGGTTCTGTTAAATATCTTTTGTGTTTTTTTTTTTTCAGAATTTTCAAACAATATGGTCTCTTAATCTGAAAATGTCTTTCTTTTGTACATGAACCTAGCTCTTTAAAATCCACCGGCTTTATATGTGCAGATACTATTTAAATTATTTTAAAATTAACGTCTTGGTTTCCAGAATTCCATGTAGCCCAGGCTACATCCTCGTTAAGCTTACCCTCCTTTTGCCTCTACTTCCTGAGTTGCTGGGAGTATAAGTCTGTGCCACCACGCCTTGCTGTTCACACTTTTTTTAAAAAGCAAAAAAAAAAAAAAAACCTTTTAGTTGCATTGTATCTACGATAAGAATTTTGATTTACTTGTTAATTACAATTTATATAAAAGCTGAAAAAATATTTTTTAAATTATTGGTTATTTTATTTATTTACATTTCAAATGTTATCCACCTTAAAAGCTGAAAAAAATTTAAATATACTGCAACTGTTACACAGGTGCCTGGCAGACACTGAATTGATGAATTTATGTACAATTCTTCAGATATGTTTCACATGCGCAGTATGTTATCATATCTTATGTATTGTCACGGTCAAAAAGAAATACAGGGGCTGGAGAAATGGCTCAGTGGATAAAAGAACTTGTTCCTCCAGAGGACCAGGGTTTTATTCCTAGCACCACATGGTGACTTGTAGCTATTCATAACTCCAGTTCCTGAGATCCAACTCGCTCTTTGGCCCTGTGAGGGCAATCAGGCATGTACACAGTGCACAGACATACATGTAAGCAAAACACTCATGCACATTAAATAAATAATTCTAAAGAACATTTTAAACAAAGAAATGCAATTTGAGAAAAACATAAAGTATTTGTGAGAAAATGTTTTATATCAGGTGTGTTCTCTCTCTCTCTCTCTCTCACACACACACACACACACAGAGAGAGAGAGAGAGAGAGAGAGAGAGAGAGAGAGAGAGAGAGAGCAAGAGGATGGCCAAGGTTAGCCTCAGGTGGGGGTGTTACTCAGGAGCTGCCTACCTTGTTTCATGAGACAAGATCTCTTACTCTGACCTGAGCATCTCTAAGTAGACTTGGCCAGGCTGGCCAGCCAGTATGTCCTGGGGATCTGCCTGTCTCATTATCCCCAACGCTAGAATCACAAGCGTGCACACCCTATTCACTTTCTTAGATAGATTCTGAGACTTGCATTCTAATCTCCCTGTAAGCACTTTTCAGAGGTGGGGGGGGGGGGAACTATCTCCCTAGGACATGCTTTAGTCCTTAAATGAAGATTAAAGTGAACAAACACAAGACATTCAGTTCTGCAGTCTCTCTGCCTCCTTTCCAGCCTGAGTCTGAGCCTCCTTCATGGCAGACTATGAATCTAGATGGCACAGCGCTCTGAAGGGGAGGAGCTTGGCCTGCATCTTAGACGAAGAGAGGGCTCATGCACCCTGACAGAGGGGTCTGGGAGGGCTCCTCAGTTTGTACAGGTGAGATGGCACTAATTTCCCAGATGGCCAGGGGCAGGAAAACCCCTGGTCTTGAGTTAATACATATGAACCAATGGGAGCAAAGGCGAGGGGTCCAGCTAGGGGAGAGCCAGCAGGTCCCAGGAGGTTGTTGGTGAAGGACAGAAGTAGGGGGAAACTCCCAGTCTGAGGAAGTGAAGGGGACAGGGGAGGGCAGACTTCAATCTGAGGTTCAGTTTCATTTGTTCTTGTTCAACTTTTAAACATGGAACTAAATTTAAGTATCAGGGTCTTATGATATAACCTGCACTCCAACTCATAACCTCCTGCCTTTGCCTCCCTAGTGCTGCAGTATCATGTCTGGGAGTCGAATAAGACATTCTGTGTCGTTTTCTGCCTGCTCCTGATTGTTCTACTGCAGTCTTTGGGGGATGCAGTGGCAGATGTCAAGCATGCAGCTGTAAGCATGTGGGACATCTGTATTCCTGCCTCAATTGGGTTCATTCCCAAACAAAGGCCAGTGTGTATTCTGGCAGGCATGGGATTTGTTTTATAGACCAGGCTGGCCTCAAACACATAGGGACCTGTCCACCTTTGTGTCCCTGTTTCAGCTATGTAGCAAGTTCCAGATCAGTCCTGGACCCATGAGACTGAAAACAAGACAAAATACAACACAGGAAATGAATGCCGAGAACAGAGAGACTGTGACATTTGTTCATTGCCGGTCTGGTTTCCTGAATGTTACAGTGTGATGCCTGGAGGTAACAGGGCTTCTGTTTTCCTCCCTGAGCCTCGAAGAACCATGTGGATACATTTTGGAAAAACAGAGAGGAGACAACGAAAAGGCAGTAACGTGAAAGTTGCTTCCCATGCATCGAGACCTCTCTCCAACACCGTGGCCCTCAGTGATGGAACTCTTGGTCTGGCCATAGAGACATCACTTAGGGTATGTATGAGATGTCGGGAGTTCAAAGCTGAGTACTTTGGAGACCAATGTTGAGACAAGACCAAGTGCAGTTTCTCTGGAGTGGACTGGACTGGAGTGTAAGGGCCAGGCAGACAAGGCAGATGGGGCTTGGCTATATCACTGTGAGCAGCTGGGCATCAGAGAAGCAGTCAGAAGAGATATAAAGTCATATGATCATAAGTGTCTGTCATCAAGTCAGTGGCACTGCAGAGACTCCCAACCTCTGGGGAGAGTCCTGGACAATGTCCTGGGCTGGAGGAAGACTTGGTGAAAAGCAGGAAGAGGAGAAGGTGGGCTTGCCTCACAGTGGGGTCCTGACCTCAGTGGCGTCCTTGGTCCCTTGATACATGCCATCATCCTAACATCCTGACCTCTGCACTTCTAACTTAACATACAAGGTGACAAAGATGACACATAGCAGAGCCCATACAATCTGCCAGCCTTTTTCTCCTTAGCTGAAGTTTGAGTTTCTGTAATAAATTATCATAAGCTAGGGGCCTGGAAGGACGGACATTTGTTTCTTACAGTTCTCAAGGATGGGCCCAAGGTTCAGGCTCCAGACAATTTCATTGTTGGTGAGCACTCTCTTCCTGGTGAGACATCTGTAGAAGAAGGGTGCCTCTTGTTTCATCCTTCCATGAGGAAAGAGGAGGAGGAAGAGGAGGAGAAGGAGGAGGAGGAAGAGGAAGAGGTGCATGATGGAAGGGGGAAAAAGAGTTCATTTACATACAGGGACACCAATTCCATCATGGGGCTCTATCCTCCTGGTTGGTCTAAGCCTCACCTCCTTGTCCTTTGTCCCTCTGCCACAGCACCCAGCTTCAAATACAACAACCTTGGGAATTAAGGCTCCAGCACATGGATTCTAGAAGGAACCAAATACTCGTTCCTTAGCGTTCACATCACTTCTGTTCAGTGAGACACTATCTCTCTCTTTCTCGTTCAGGGAAGTATGAGGTGCCTTTCCAATAAGATGGCAATAATCTCAAGGTGTATTTGGTGCTTGCTCCTCTTTTGTGGATGTGACAGTCCCTAGAGCTTTTCTCCATCTGTAGGTAACAGGGACTCAAAGTCCATCCATGTGGCTCTTGGGTTGATAAAGCCAGTCTTGCCTCTGCATACCTAGAAGGTCTGATCCCATGCTTACAATGTGCTGTTGTAACTTTGTGGCTTTCAAAGTCCCTGTAATGAGCACCTTGGCTGTTGTTTAGACTCCTGTGATGAATTGATCTAGGCATAATAAAATTCCTCCGTCCTCCATTATTATTTCTTATAGTTCAGAGGAGCTAGGGAACGCATAAAGAGCATGCTAATTAACTGTAAGGCAGAATTGTGCCTGGGAGGAGGGCTGTAAATGTTTTCCTCCACGCTAATTCCTCAGTTCTGCTGTGTGCGTTGAGCAGTATCTCCCTCACAGCCAGCCCCACGCTTCCACTTAAATCACTTAAAACCCATCGAGGTTCAGCTTCTCCCCTCCTCCAGAAGTTCTGTCTTTATGTTTCCCGATTAGAGTTTGTTTCAAGTTCGCTGTTAATAGCTACAGTACTCTTAGCTCCCAGTTTTCTGGGAAAGATTTCTGGCTCTTCTTTCTCCCCTCCCCTCCCCTCCCCTCCCTTCTCCTCTCCTCCCCTCCCCTCCCCTCCCCTCTCCTCTCCTCTCCTCTCCTCTCCTCTCTTTCCATACACACACACACACACACACATATATATATGTATATATGTATGTATGTATGAGAAGTTCGCACATGTGTGTACAGGTCAGAGGGCAACTTTCAGGAGTCAGTAATCACCTCCCACCTTGTTGAGGCAGGGTCCCTCTCATTTCTGCTGCTGGCCCATGAGTTTCCAAGTCTGCACTCCATCTTGTCATAGCAGTACAGGGACTACAAATGTGCACCACAACTGTGTCTGGCTTTCTACTGGGGTCCTGGGAATCAAACTCAGGTTGATCGACTTGCTCAGCAAGAGCTTTTACCCACTGCACCATCTCCAGGACCTCGTCTTTTGGTTACTCTGTTTCACCACCTTCTATCCATATGGATTCAGGCCAGACTTCATGCATCTTCACATGCTGTCTTCTTGCTATGCTTCCCTTAACTCGAGAATGATGCCATCCGAGCTTGCAGGAACCGATTATTTTTCTCCACCAACTCAGACTGTCAAGTGATATTTTAGCAGTGAAGTGACTTCTTTGGCAAAATTTCATAGGACACATGGTGGGTGGAATTGTGTACAAAAGTAAAAAGCTGGCATCCTTCCCCATCATACTATCTGTCAAAAAGAAAGCCTTGTTTGGAAGTGGGTGGCCTCTTTTGGTAGATGACTATGTGAAGATGAAGTCAGTAGAGTAGGTCCTAATTCACAATGATTGATACCATTATTAAAATGGGATATTTAGAAACCTAGGCAGATCAGACCCCTGCCCCCAAGCACAGGAGAAGTTTCAAGGGGAACAGCACCTATGATACCTCAAGTTTCCAGAAACAAGGACAGAGGCTGGCTGTGTGTGATCCCTCAGCTTCAGATGGTTCCTTCATTGTGGACTTCTGGCCTCCAGGACTATGGGATGCTACCTGGCTTGTGCCTTCATGTTATAGCGAAATCTGGGATGGAAGTGTCTTTGAATCAAAGGGTGAAGATTCCGGGGAAGTGGCTTTTAGGATAGGAAGGACATATGGGGCCTTTGGTAGGTAACCTTCCCCAAGAATGGGAATTTCCTCAGGCGTCTCATGCTGGGAGAAGGAAAAGACTGGGAGTTGGTGCTTGCCAGAGGGATAACTTGTTACTGGTGTCTTAGTCAGGGTTTCTATTCCTTGCATCATGACCAAGAAGCAAGTTGGGGAGGAAAGGGTTTATTCAGCTTACACTTCCACATTGCTGTTCATCTCTGAAAGAAGTCAGGACTGGAACTCAAGCAGGTTAGGAAGCAGGAGCTGATGCAGAGGCCATGGAGGGATGTTCTTTACTGGATTGCTTTCCCTGGCTTGCTCAGCCTGCTCCCTTATAGAACCCAAGATTGCCAACCCAGAGATGGTCCCACCCGCAAGGGGCCTTTCCCCCTTGATCACTAATTGAGAAAATACCCCACAGCTGGATCTCATGGAGGCATTTCCCCAACTGAAGCTCCTTTTTCTGTGATAACCCCAGCCTGTGTCAAGTTGACACACAAAACCAGCCAGTACACTGGGAAAGAGAATCCACATAGTTCTGATAAGACGCTGTGCCGGAGAGACTGGAGTGGACTCGATATTGAGTGGGCAGTGTCACACTTTGGTTAGGACTGCTTAGCCATGCACATCTTTTGCTTACTTAAACCCAACCCTCATGCCAGGACCCTGAAGACCAACTTGGGGAGGTGGTGTCTCTGAGCCTTTTTGTTCCTCTTCTGAATGTTGCCTCCTTGATAAACTGCCCCATTTACTTGTGTGTTTAGTTGAAGATTGGAGATGGGTACTAGGGCCTGACTTATGAGAAAACCAAGGCTCTGACTCTAACAACCCCAGTTACAGGTAGTAGAGGACATAGCAACCACTGGTTTCATGCTGCTTACCTGGTCCTCCTGGGCAAGGGCCATGTCAGGCATCATCAAGATCTGTTTCGGTCACCCAGGAAACAGTGGCTCAAAGAGAGAAAGCCACTTGGCCGAGATCACAGCCCTAACAAATTTATCCTTGTGGTGGTTTGAATAGAAATGGCCCCCACAGACTCATGCAAATGAATGACTGGCCCATAGGGTGTGGCAGTGGTAGGAGGTGTGGCCTTGTTGGAGGAAGTGTGTCACTGTGGGGGCAGGCTTTGAGGTCCCTTGCTACACTCAGTGTGGCACACAGTCTCCTTTTGCTGCCTGTGGATCAAGATGTAGCACTCTCAGCTCCTTCTCTAGCATCGTGTCTGTCAGCATGCTGCTATGTTTCCCACCATGAAGATAATGGACTGAACCTCTGAAACTGTAAGCCAGCCCCAATGAAATGTTTTCCTTTAAGAGAGTTGCCTTGGTCATGTTGTCTTCCCACAGCAATAAAACCCTAAGACACTTGTCCTGCCCCAAAGAAGGTTCCTTACCTTTCTGAGTTAAGCCATCCAGCTTCCTAATGCTTGGCCATCTCATCATTTGTGTATTCTTTGGAACTGCAGAGATATCTTGCTTTATAACTTTACTAATTGCTGAGACCCCAGACCACAATAGTAAAACGGTTGCTTTAGACTCAGGCTTCTGAACTCTGCTTCTCACAGGCTGTTTGTCCTAGGTAACTTCTCTGTGCTTCAGCCTCCTTTGTTGACAATGAACAATACTGTAGGGTATTCACTTCATTCCATTCTTGGGTATCAGAGTCAATGTATTACATTGCAATACACTGTCAGTGTTACATTGTAATACACTGTATGTGTTACATTATAGTACACAGTATGTGCTACACTGTAATACACTATACATGTTACATTGTAAAACACTATATGTGTTACATTGTAATACCTTGTATGTATTACATGCATTTGATGGGACACCTGGCATGCACCAAGTCTCAGCACTTGCATTGCTTAATTTGGGGGCTGAGAGTGCTGCAGGTGGAAGGCAGGGCTTTGGGCTTGGTAGGTAATTGCTCTACCTCTGAGTTTCATCTGTATCATCCATCATCCATCATAATTGCCTCTGAGCATGTGCTCCATGTCTCAACTGGTGCTGCGCCTCACACAGTAACAGTGATGCAGGCAAGCTGGAGGATGAAAAACCAAGGAATGTATGTTATTAGAGGGGAAGGGTGCTAGAAAGAAATAGTGTTTGTTTATTGTCTCTCTGTGGAGTGTTTTGTCTTGAGCTTCTAAGAGGCACCGAGGGTATAATTTACAGTTCCGGTTGGTGGCAAATCCTTAAAGGGCTCTTGTCTTATTCAGCTAGTCTCAGAAGATAAAGAAAACATCTCCCATGGCAGCTCTTTGTGTCTTTTATAGTGTAGTTGGGGTGTGGGGGTGGGGCACAGTTCTGAGACAGTGGGTAATGTTTAATAAGATAGAAATATCCAGAAGGAACAAGCTGCTTAGGGAGAATGAGTCCAAATGGCCTCAGTGGTCACAGACATTCTTTTCCTAGGTTCTGGATGCAATCTGCATTATATTATGACATTCACAAAAGCTCTGTGTGTCCTTCTGGTAGTTTTAGTTAGAATAGCTCCCATAGGTTCATGTATTTGAATGCTTGGCCCTCAGTGGGTGGAGCTGTTTGGGAAGGACTAGGAGGTGTGGCCTTGTTAGAGAAGGTATGTCACTGGGGGTGAGATTAAGTTTTCCAGTTAGTTCTGTCTACATTGTACTTGTGCTTAGACGTAAGCTCTCGGCTACTGCTCCTTCTTCCCTACTGCTAAGCTTCCCACCGTGATGGTCATGGACCATCTAACTCCATGGAACTGGGAGCCTCCAAATTTCATGCTTTCTTCTCAAAGTTGCCTCAGCTATGGCGTCTCTTAACAGTTATAGAAATGTAACTGAGAAAGAGCCCGAGTCAGGAATGCCTGGGTTCTGTGCACCAGTCTAATCACTGAAAATAGCAAGGATACCCTAATAGTGAGATCTTATGATCTTTCTGTTATCAAATTCTCCCCTCCTCCCCAAGGGAGAGGGTCTCTGGGAAGGGTGGAAGGGGGAAGGCAGGTTTGTGTTATGTGACTCTGCCCCTGAAAGTGAGCTTGTGGGCTGGAGAGATGGCTCAGTGGTTAAGAGCACTGTCCGGTCTTCCAGAAGTCCTGAGTTCAATTTCCAGCAACCACATGGTAGCTCACAACTGTCTGTAATGAGATCTGATACCCTTTTCTAGTGTGTCTGAAGACAGCAACAGTGTACTCATATAAATAAAATAAATAAATCATTAAGAAAGAAAGAAAGGAAGGAAGAAAGGAAGGAAGGAAGGAAGGAAGAAAGAAAGAAAGAAAGAAAGAAAGAAAGAAAGAAAGAAAGAAAGAAAGAAAGAAAGAAAGAAAGCAAGCAAGCTTGCTGGTTGTCCTTCCTGCCAGAGAGGCTGCCAGCTTCCTACAGTGTGCAGGTAAGAAAGAGCATGAATTGGCGGATATGGCTGTCTGCTCTACTCTGGGTTTCATGGCTTTGTTAGATGGTCGAGTCAGGTTAGATCAACTGGGGATTGGGTGAGAACATTTTCTTTCTTTTTTAATTAGATATTTTATTTATTTACATTTCAAATGTTATCTCCTTTCCTGGTTTCCCCTCCACCCCCCCCCATCCTATCACCCCCTCCCCTTGCTTACCAACCTACCCACTCCCGCTTCTCTGTCCTGGCATTCCCCTACACTGGGGCATCAAGCCTTCTCAGGA
This sequence comes from Mus musculus, assembly GCF_000001635.26. NCBI lineage: Eukaryota > Metazoa > Chordata > Mammalia > Rodentia > Muridae > Mus > Mus musculus. The sequence goes on from NC_000071.6 coordinate 52,959,034, forward strand.
CCAAGGGCCTCTCCTCTCATTGATATCCAACAAGGCCATCCTCTGCTATATATGCAGCTGGAACCATGGGTCCCTCCATATATACTCTTTGGTTGGTGGTTTAATTCCTGGGAGCTCTGCGGGTACTGGTTGGTTCATACTGTTGTTCCTCCTATGGGGCTACAAGCTCCTTCAGCTCCTTCAGTCCTTTCTCTAGTTCCTCCATTGGGGATTCCATGCTCAGTCCAGTGGCTTTGAGCATCCACCTCTGTATTTGACAGGCACTGGCAGAGCCTCTCAGGAGACAGCTCTATCAGCTGTCTTTCTTCCTTTTTATCCACTGTGTGACCCACTTTAGTGCCAGCATCCTACAGGCACAGAGACTGGGCAATGGTCAGGAGTCACAGTTTGCTCTAGCATGGGGAACATTTTCATCAGAGAGAATTTTGCTCTAAAATCCAGGATGGAAAGCAGAGAATAAAGATACAGAGGACCAATGAAAAGCAGCAAAAAACCTGCTGGCCTCTTGAGTACCATCCAGTAGGAAATGTGTCTTATCCTGGGATCTATGGAAGGACCCATCCATGTGCTTATCTGCCTCCTAGTTCTGCAATTTCACCAGGTGCAGTTGGTTTGTCTGTGTCACCTCATCTTAAAAACCTGTGATACTTTAGAGCACTGGTTCTCAACCTGTGGGTCTCAACCCCTTGGTGTGTGTGTGGGGGATCATATATCAGCTATCTTGTATAGCAGATACTTACACTATGGTTTCTAACAGTGGCAAAATTACAGTTATGACGTAGCAATAAAAATAATTTTAGGTGTGGGAGTCACCGCAACTGAGGAACCGTCTCAAAGGGCTGTAGCACTAGAAAGGCTGAGCGCCACTGCTATAGAGTGAACCACTGAACAGTTTCAGTCATGACCTGGCTTCGGAGTGCCTGTCTACATGCACGTGTCGTGTATGCTGCATGCTCTGTTGGACTTGTGAAGACAGTAACCATGGGGCTACCTTCCCTCCAACCAGGGCACAGTCTAGAAAGGGATCCCAAAGCAGAAGCTTCCAGTTCCTTGTCAGTACTGTAGGGCCTACAGGGTGTAGTAAGAAATGGGCTTAGAAGCTCGGGGAGAGGCTGGGCAGGGAGAGGAGATGGCTGGGCGGGTAGGGGAGAGGCTGGGCGGGGAGAGGAGATGGCTGGGCAGGTAGGGGAGAGGCTGGGTGGGGAGAGGCCCCCGCGCACAAGCCTGATGACCTGGGTTTGATTCTTGGTACCCACATGTGGAAGGAGAGAGCCAGCTCCCGTGAGTTGTCTATTGTACACTAAAGAACTGTGATAGAAAATGTACAAATCACACTATTGCATATGCCAGAAAGATTATGCTGAAGGGACCCTGATATAGCTGTCTCTTGTGAGGCTATGCCGGTGCCTGGCAAACACAGAAGTGGATGCTCACAGTCAGCTATTGGATGGATCACAGGGCCCCCAATGGAGGAGCTAGAGAAAGTATCCAAGGAGCTGAAGGGGTCTGCAACCTTATAGGTGGAACAACAATATGAACTAACCAGTACCCCGGAGCTCTTGACTCTAGCTGCATATGTATCAAAAGATGGCCTAGTCAGCCATCACTGGAAAGAGAGGCCCATTGGTCGTGCAAACTTTATATGCCCCAGTACAGGGGAACACCAGGGCTAAGAAGTGGGAGTGGGGTGGGGGGGTAGGGGAGCGGGGTGGAGGGAGGGTATAGGGGACTTTCAGGAAAGCGTTTGAAATGTAAATAAAGAAAATATCTAACAAAAATAAATTTAAAAAAAGAAAATAATGTACAAATCAAGTGAAATGTTCTTAGAAAGTAGTATCTTGGTATATGGGCTGGCTTCCAGTAAGGGCCAGATGGGCTTAGCACATGTTCATGTGTGTACATGTATGTACATGTACATGTGTGTGTGGGGCAGGGCTGCATGTCCACAGGAGTCCAGAGATTAATTGTGGGTGCCTTCCTCAGTCACTTTTCCACCTAGTGATTGATTTGTGAGAGAAGGTCTCGCTGTGTAGCTCTGGCTGGCTTCAAGCTCACAGAAATCCACCAGCCTTTGTTGTCCTCTGAGTGCTGAGATTGAAGGTGTGTGTGTACCACCGTGCCATGCATTTCCTCTTATTTGTTCAAACAGTGTTTCTCTTTGAGCCTGAAGCTCACTGATTTGGGTAGGCTGGCTGGCCACCAAGCCCCAGGGATCCTCCTGTCCCTGTCCCCCCTGCACTGGAGTTACAGGTACACACCACTTCGTCTGGCTTTTTATAAAGTCTGATTCTCACGCTTAAAGGGCTGAGTGTTAATATGTTAGCAGCTAATTTCCGGATAAGAAGCAGAGGAAGAGGAAGAAATTTCAGGTGGAAGGGTCATCTTACAGAAAGACTCAGCCACTAAAGGCCCTGAAAAGCCATAAGGACCTTAGGTGGAGTTCAGAGGCAAAATCTAATATTGAAAACTAGATTTCTCTGAGCATGGTGGTACCTGCCTTTAATTCCAGCACTCAGGAGGCAGAGACAAGTGGTTCTCTCCTACTTGGAGAGTTCTAGAACAGCCAGGGATACACAGAGAAACCCTGTCTTGGGGGAAAAACCAAACCAAAACCAACCAACCAAACAACCCAACTTGATTTCCTTTGCTGGGTAAGAAAAGCAAAGATAGAGAGAACAAAGATAATTTCTTTTTCTCGGTGAGGCTATCACATTGAAGCATTAGTGTATGTATATATATTCACATGCAACTACTCTCTTCCAAACTGCTTCACAGCTACACAATTTTATGGTGTGAGCATGCTCAGAGAATGTGGAAGTCTGTATCGTCTCAGCAAGTGCACAGAACTCTAGCACCCACTTGGAGGGCACCATGTCATTCTCCTCTAAGGGGTGCAAGGAAGAGAGAAGGAGAAAGAGGGGAAGAAGAAGAAAGAAAGGAGGGAAGGGGAGAAGGAGGAAGAGGAGGAAGGGAGAAGAGGCAGGATCTGGGAAAATGAGAGTCGGATGAGGAAGGCTCAGCAGAATGGACACCTCATCCCGCCAGGATCCTCTCAGGATGTTCCTTGAAGGCCTTTGACTTCCGACTCCAGTGGCTGGGTCCCCTCAGTTCCCCTGTGGTCACATGCCAGTTCACCAGTACTCTCAGCTTGAGCCTGGCTCTCCTTGGCTTCCCCAGATGACACTCAATGTCCTAGCTGAGGCTGGTGAGTCCTGGTGATGTAGGGCTTCATGGAGGCTGAAGTCACAGAGGCGTGGTCATGAATACTGGAGAGTTTCTTATCGCCATCCAACTACTGAGCAGAGCAGCGGTCTGCCCTAACGAGTCTGCGGTCCACACTCCCTTGTATGTTGGCTGGGGCCTCCCTCTGCTGCTGTTTTACTCACTAGTCAAAGTCTGGTTCCATGGTTCTCAGATCACACACTATGGTGTCCGGCTTTTGGGTGTGTTCAGGGCTGCACAGCATGCGTGCTTCCTGGCTGAGCCATCTCTTAGTCCCTACTTTTAGTAACTCTTTGGCTAATTGATAATCTTACTCAGCTTTGCACTGGCTGCTATTTGGAGACATAGTTTCCCTACGAAAGGGTGGGCATGGTGACTCATGCCATCATCCCAGTAACATTAGAGGCTGAGCCAGGAGGATCCCCATGGTTGTTCAAGACCAGTCTGGGCTACATAGTGAGTTCCAGGACAATGTGAACTACAGGGTAAGGCCTTATCTCAACAAAAACAAACCAACAAAAATAGAGGAGAGAGCTTTGGACATCTGCAAACATCTTAGTTGTTACCAAAGGAGCTGTATGTGGCCAGTGTGGTAATCCTTGAGATCAACCTAGGCCCAGGTAGTCCCAGAAAATGGCCCTAAAGGGACCCAGGCAGCAGGGCACTGAATGGGGTCACTCAGGATTTACCACCAGAGGCTTGACTTCCAGTCTGCGTCTCCCCTTTTTAGCCACAGGTCTTTGGGGAGCCATGCCACCTCTGGACCCTCGGCTTGCTAAAGTCAGACAAGGCAAGAGCTGTTAAGAACTCCACAGAGGCCTGTGGAAGAGCTCTGAGAAATGATGGGTCGGTGTCCAGGGGAACAACTAAGGACCAATTCTGTAGGGGTCATGGGAGGAGGCCATGTTGAGGTGATGTTGAGCCAGAACTTTGGAGATTCTTGGGAAACTAGCAAATTCAGAGATCCTTCACTGGGGCCTTTTCATGTGCCCTCTGCCCTGTCCTAAGCTCTGAGTTTAGAAAACACCAAGGCAAAGAGAAAGCTGCAATGTTCTGGATACTGGTTCCCTCCTATACCAGCTGGTTTTGTGTCAACTTGACACAAGCTGGCTGGAGTTATCACAGAGAAAGGAGCCTCCCTGAGAATCCTCCATGAGATCCAGCTGTAAGGCTTTTTCTCAATTAGTGGTTACTCCGGGAAGGCCTATTGTGGGTGATGCCATCCCCGGTCTAGTAGTCTTGGGTTCTATAAGAAAGCAAGCTGAGCAAGTCAGGAGAAGCAAGCCAGTAGGCAGCACCCTCCATGGCCTCTGCATCAGCTCCTGCTTCCAGGTTCCTGCCATGTGAGAGATCCAGTCCTGACTTCCTTTGGTGATGAACGGCAATGTGGAAGTGTAAGCTGAATAAACCCTTTCCTCCCCAACTTGCTTCTCAGTCATGGTGTTTTGTGCAGGAATAGAAACCCTGACTAAGACACCTATCAAACTCCTGTGGAAATGTTACTGCCATGGTAACAGTGTTGGAGAGATTGGATTTTGTTAGAGGAGATGGCACACATCTGTAAACCCAGAACTTGGGAGGTAGAGACAAGAGGATTAGGAAATCAAGGTCACCCTCAGTTACAAATCAAGTTCGAGGTCAGCCTGGCTGCAGGAGACATTGTCTCAAAACAGAAGTAGCTCTGGAGAGATGACTTAAAGGAATAAAATCTGCCTTAGTGGAGTTGGAACTTTCAGACTTGGTAAAAGGCAGAGCATGAGCCTCTATAACCCTGGTGCTTCTACAGGGAGACAGGAGACAGACTGTGCAGATGGGAGAAGCCCCACAAGACTGAGGGGACAGCTAGCCTAGTGTCCAGGGTAGAAAAACAGCAAAGAATTCCTGCCCTGAAAGGGCTGGAAAGTGAGAGTCTGTGAGCAGACCTGCACAGGAGCACTGTGGTGTGTGAGCAGACCTGCACAGGAGCACTGTGGTGTGTGTGCCTCAGACACACACAGAATAAAAATGGACCACCACCAGCTGGGAGTGCTCGCTGAAGGGAAGTTTTGGAAGTGTAAGTATAAAAAGGAGAAAAACATCTAGAATCCTGTTCCCCAAGTCGACTGTCATTGATAATGGCCACAAATACACTTCCTCTGACTAGTGTTGTCACAGCCAGTCATAAGTCTTCAACATCACCTCCTTAATGGCTCCACTGCACCCATCTAGTGGATACATGGAAATATATTTAACCGCAAAATGGTCTTTTTGTAAAAAAACTATTTTATGGTTATTACAAGATTTACAAATCTTACAGTTTATGGTGCCACAGAAGACGAGGCCAGAACTTGCCTAGTTATCAGTTTTTGAACCCTAAATCTCTACACAGACAGGACTCCTTGGCTGACGGTTGTTTACGAGCAAAGGAGCCAGTCTGAAAGTGAATGGGGAAGGCGCTACCAGCTCTGACAGGCGCGGAGTCCCTTCTAGGTGGGTCCCGCTGCTCAGCTGTCGCCTGTCCTTTTCTCTCATGCCAGTCGCTCACCCATGACTGCTCTTTCCATTGTTTAAGAACCAGATATGTCCATTGGCCTTGTGTTCCCCTCCTTCCTTCTTTTTTTTGTTTTTTGTTTTTTGTTTTTTTGTTTTTGTTTTTGTTTTGTTTTGTTTTTCAAGACAGGGTTTCTCTGTGCAGTCCTGGCTGTCCTGGAACTCACTCTGTAGACCAGGCTGGCCTTGAACTCAGAAATCTGCCTGTCTCTGCCTCCCAAGAGCTGGGATTACAGGCATGTGCCACCACTGCCTGGCTAATTTATTTTTTTCAATTTTTTATTAGATATTTTCTTCATTTACATTTCAAATGCTATCCCGAAAGTCCCCCATACCCTCCCCCAGCTCTGCTCCCCTACCCACCCACTCCACTTCTTGGCCCTGGCATTCCCCTGTACTGGGGCATATAAAGTTTGCAAGACCAAGGGGCCTCTCTTCCCAATGATGGCCGACTAGGCCATCTTCTGCTACATATGTAGCTAGAGACATGAGCTCTGGGGGTACTGGTTAGTTCATATTGTTGTTCTACCTATAGGGTTGCAGACCCCTTCAGCTCCTTAGGAACTTTCTCTAGCTCCTCCTTTAGGGGCCCTGTGTTCCATGCTGACTGTGAGCATTTCAGTCAGTGGATACTTCTGTGTTTGCCAGGCACTGGCATAGCCTCACAAGAGACAGCTATATCAGGGTCCTTTCAGCAAAATCTTACTGGTGTATGCAATATTGTCTGCATTTGGTGGCTGGTTATGGGATGGATCCCTCCCCTCCTTTCTTTTTTACTCCTTTCTTTTTGAATCCTGCCATGTAGTCTAGCCTTGAACTCGGGATTCTTCTGCCCCACCTTCCTAAGCGTGGGGTGGTAAGCATGTGCCAGGGCGTCCAACAACAATTTCCTCCTCCTCCTCCTCCTCCTCCTCCTCCTCCTCCTCTTCTTCTTCTTCTTCTAATTTATTTATTTTATGTATATGAGTACACTGTAGTTCTCTTCAGACACACAAGAAGAAGGCATCGGATCCCATTACAGATAGTTGTGAGCCACCATGTGGTTGCTGGGAATTGAACTCAAGACCCCAGGAAGAAGATTCAGTGCTCTTAAACACTGAGCCATTTCTTCAGCCTTGCCTAACTTCTTATCCCTTAGTTCTTTGTTGTTTCTGTCCTGTCTAGGTTCTTGACTTAGAGCTGACACTTGTCAGAGGAGGGGCGGTATAGTGTTGACATGTTGTCTCTTTTCTCACTTTATAGTGGGTAACAATGCCTCTCAGGGTCATTAAGAAGACAACACAGGAAAAATAGCTAGAGGCCCTTTGCCTACGCTTCTATGGGACGCTGTGGAGGACACTGTTGAGTTCACATGGTGGCCTGTACATCAATTGCTGGCAGGAATATGAGGAGAAAGAAGATAGAGCCATGGAAAGCAGAGATGTGCCTAAGCTGGTCCCCAGCCAAAAGACCCCTGTTTGTTTGTATGGCCTCCAGAGCTTCTTGCTGTGTCTAGTCTCTCAGCCTACAGAAGGCCAGGTAAAGCAGATCAGGTGAATCTCTGTGAATTTGAGGCCAGCCCAGTCTATAGAGTTCCAGGACAGCCAGAGAAACCCTGCCTTTTAAAACAAAACAAAAAGCAGAAGGCCAGGCAGGCTTTCCTCACTGTGTCTTGTGTGGGGCTGACCAGGCAATCTGATGTTTACCTCTGTAAGGACCTCTTGACTTCAGGAATTTTTATTCTGCCTAGGATTCTCCTAGAGCTTTCTCTGGTTTTCTCCCACACTTGTAGTGTAATGGACTTCCTTGGACTTTAGTGACTGCTCTGGGCCGTTAGGCAGCTCCTGAGCCGTGCTTATATTCCCACTTCTGTGGACTGTGGAGGAAGAGGTCTCATTTCTATCTTGCTCGTGGGATATTCATCGATGTATTTGAAGTAAGGAGGCTGCCACCAGACACATGGACTGGGGCTCCCAGCCTTCCGGTTCGCTTACATTTCCTGATACTCATGCCTCCGGCCACGTCCTCCTCACCAGTCGTACAGCTCATCTCTGAATGGTCAGTGTCTGTGGCTGTTGACCTCACAGTTCCCATCTTGAGATACAGAAATCCGGGTGCTCCTCTATGGTTTCTGATAGGCTGGGCCCCACAACCTGGATCCCTAAAGGTACCAGGTGGTTTCTTTCCTCCTGGATCTTGTACTCACTGAGCTGAGACATATCCCTTTGCTGAGTCGTGTCCACAGCACCCCTGTATGAAGAAGGTGTCCTCCAGCTGTCTCTCAGGCTGTATCTGCTGCCTTACCATCACAGCTTAAGTTAACCTAGGGTGGTGACCATGCACTGCTGACTTCTGAATCCCAGTTCTGGACCAAGTGTGTGTCATCCTTGACCTTGGTACCCTGGGCAGAGACTTGGATGTGTATCTGCACGTCAGAACAAATAAACAAATAACATTTACCTGTAAGCTATGGCTATTGGATCCATCAGGAACTAATGGGGACAAATGGAGTTTCTCCATCAAAACAGACCCTTCCAGACCAAGGTGAGGTATAGGCCTCCAGGAGAAGAAAATGTTTCCTCCAAAGATTATCATTTTATCCTCCAAAGGATGGAGGTCGAGCCTTCCATTCTTCAGTATCTCTGTCAGAAAATCAATTGTTAAATTATTCATTGAGTCAGATCAGGTAATTTTGAAACCAATCTCTATAGTGGGTGACGCTCTATCAAAGTCGACATTATTCCTGATATCTGAACAGATGAGCTCCATAATTTAATGCCTAATCTATCTTCCAAACACAATGATGGAAGATGCTTCTGTTTCCTGGGCATTGAGAGGGTCCAGCGCCTCCTAGATCTTTTCATTTTCCTATTACCTTATCAAGAGAACAAAACTCGAAAGTAATAAAAAGAGACACAAGAAACAATGCTCATTTTGGCTCCCAGTTCCTTAATTATTAATTCCTTAATTACCAGTAGCCTAGCTGCCTCACTGGACTTGCCCTTGACTTCATGCTGAAAGGTGAGAGTGTGTTGATTCAGAGACACCGGGCAGGACCTAAGTGTCTCCTTGCCTGTATGGTAGAGCAGCAGGTTAGAGCACCAAGGGGCTCTGAGGTCTGCTCTTTAGTTTGTCATGTTTGGGGTGAGGGACCTTGTCCTCATACCTTGTTTTTATCAGTGGTGATGGGGTGAGGCTGTCCATTCTCATTATTATTGGATGCATGAATGGTGTCTGGGCCCAAGGAGATGTTCAACAAAGTGCCCACCCTCAGAGGCATTCACGGTACTTCCTGTGGCTTTCCTCTGTGAGAAACCAGTAAAGGAGGCCTCATTTCTCCTTGCTGGATCCCTCTGTCAGTTCTAGGGTCTTCCTAGAAAGCCTTTAGTATGGCATCTATCAATTTCAGGAAGATTAGGGGCATTTGGGTATGGATGGAAGGTTGGCAGGGCAGGGTGATATTTTCCTTACTGAGACTTGTAGTGACTTGCAGGCTTTGGAAAAAAAAAATTAGGTTCACCTATTACAGAGGCGCCAGATTCACTCTCAACAGTCTGCCTAACTAAAGCATTCTGCTAGCTTTGCTGCTGCTGCTGCTGCTATTGTTGTTGCTGCTGCTATTGTTGTTGCTGCTGTTGTTGTGTTGTTGTTGTTGTTGCTGCTGCTGCTGCTGTTGTTGTTGTTGTTGCTGCTGCTGCTGTTTGGGACCAAGTCTTGCTATATAATCCAGGCTGACTTCAAACTTGTAGTGCTCCTCCTGGCTCTGTCTCCTTTGCTACTGTGTTTGGTACTGTAGAAATCACCTGTAAATTGCCATGTACCTTAGGCCAGGATGACAACTATTCCCTGTGATCCTCAACAAGACAGGAACCATGTCAAGTCCATATTACTTTATCTCCTGGGCAATGCCTCATACCTAGTAGGTGCCCAAATATAACCATTTGAATGAATGAATGAATGAATGAATGAATGGTATCTTATCCAGTCATGGGATTATATAGTATAGCTTTGATATTAACTAGCTACTTGGGAGTCAATAACTGGGGTTTACATCCACAAAGCCTTCTGTAGCCCAAAGTGTCTTCTATGTGCTGACCCAATGGTGCTGATGAACTGACTATATAAAGCTTACTTTAGCTCTGGTATGTCTCATGGCTTGCCCTTGATTTGACAGTTAGAGGAGATTCAGGGAGATTTGTACCATAGAGAAAGCCAATTAACGTCCAAATGGAAAGAATGTAATGGCTTGCAGTAACTCTGTGGTCTGAGGCTGAAGTCTCAAGTCTCTCACTTCCTGAAGCCAATGCTTACTTTTCTAACCTTCTAGAAGCTTCCATAATGGGTTTTTGCCGTTGCTGCTAGAATTGCTGGTGAATTACTGGCTTTTCAGATAACTCTTCACAGCACTTTAGCAAATGAGAAAATCGAGGAAATGTCTCTCTTCATGTAAATTTCCCCAGATTTATATGTTGGGAGGTGTCGTGTAGAGTTAGAATAGTTGGGAAATCTAATGTGCAGTAGTTGGAGCAAGCTTATCATTGTTACAACTTGTCTTAGTTACTGTCCTAGTTACTGTAAAGAGACATCGAGACCGCAGCAAGCATTTAATTGGGGGCTTATTTACAGTTTCACAGGGTTAATCTATGACCATCATGGTGGGGAATGTTGTGGTGAGCAGGCATGGTGCAGGCGCAGAAGCTGAGAACTCACGTCTGAACCCCAAGTTGCAGGTCAAGAGGCGGTGTGGGCTTCTGCAACCTCAAAGCCCACTGCCAGTGACACATCTTCTCCACTGAGGCCATAACTCCTAATCTTTCCCAAATAGTTCTCCCAACTGAGGACTAAGTATATGAGCCTCTAGGGCCTTTCTCATTCAAACCACCTCACAAAGTGGTCCCTGTCAGTTCCAGGGTCACTTGGAATGATTTGGAGAAATCTCAATCAACTGGACCTAAGGCTCTTACAGCTGTGCTCCTTGCTTACTGCACATCTGATCTGCATGTACGTGGTACTGACATTAGTGCCCATTTGCTGATTGAAAAGCTGAGAAGTAAGGGTTCACGGGGTACAGCTCAATGGTGGAGGTTAGCATCAAGTCCTGGACCAACCCTCAAACTAACCAAGCAAAGCCAAAAGGAAGAAAACAGAAAACAAAATGTGATGGCTCACCTTGGTTGTCAACTTGACACACCTGGGAAGAGGGACCCCTCTCCCCTTAAAGAACTGTCTCCATCAGATTGGCCTGTGAACTTGTCCATAATGTGTTTTTTTGATTGCTAATTGATATTGGAGGGACCAGCTCACTGTGGGTGGTGCCATCTCTAGGCAGGTGGGCTTGAGGTAGCTGTGTAAGAAAGCTATCTGTAGCTGGGCATCATGGCCCACCACTTTCATCCCAGCACTCAAGAGGCAGAGCCAGGTCGATCTCTGTGAGTTTGAGGCCAGTTGGTCTACACAGCAAGTTCCAGGCCTTTAATACCAGTACTGGGGTGAGGGTGGGGGTGGGTGGGACAGAAGTAGAGGCAGGCATATCTCTGTGAATTCAAGGCCAGCCTGGTCTACATAGTGAGTTCTAGGACAGCCAAGGCTACACAGAAAAACTATATCTTAAAACAAACAAACAACTACACCTCTCCCCACCCCTATCCCTGAAAGGAAGGAAGGAAGGAAGGAAGGATAGGGAAGAAGGGAAGGGAAGGGGAGGGGAGGGGAGGGGAGGGAAGGGAAGGGAAGGGAAGGGAAGGGAAGGGAAGGGAAGGGAAGGGAAGGAAAGGAAAGGAAAGGAAAGGAAAGAAAGAAGGAAAGAAAGAAAGAAAGAAAGAAAGAAAGAAAGAAAGAAAGAAAGAAAGAAGGAAAGGAAGGAAGGAAAGAAGGAAAGGAAGGAAGGAAAGAAGGAAAGGAAGGAAGGAAGGAAGAAAGGAAGGAAGGAAGAAAGAGGGAGGAAGAAAGCAAGCTATTTGAACAAGCTAGGAGACAGTGTTTGTCTCTGGTTTCTGCTTCAAGCTCCAGAGAGAGAACTAGTTTACTCTGAGGCTCTGTGACTGTCTGGAGAGCTTTGCTTAGTGGTGGAAGACATCTCACAGTCTGGTATGCAGCCTCTTGCCACACACAACTCCTGAGCACATGACAGGTGTCTAGAACTACCAGGAACTGAACTTTAAATTTAATTTTAATGCCAACGCAATTAATTTAATTGTTAGGCATTCTACCTGAGTGGTATTCTTAGTCAAAATTTATTTTTACTCGAAAGTTTTATGAACTATTTGAACAATCAGGAAACATGCAGGAAGTATAACAAACCACCAACCTGAGTGAGCATGTTGTTAATTTGTTTTGTTCTGTGTACTACAGATATTTATTCATTTATTTATTTACTTATTGAGACAGGGTCTTAGTATGTAGCCCTGGATGAATTGTTACACAAACCAGAATGGTCTCAAGCTTGCAATGATCTTCCTATCTCTGCCTCCTCTGAAAACATAAATGTGTGGTGTGTGTGTGTGTGTGTGTGTGTGTGTGTGTGCATTTTTAATTAAAACACTAGAGCTGGAGATATGCCTAAGTGGTTAAGAGCACTGGCTGCTCTTTCAGAGACCTGGATTCTATTCCCAGCCCCTGAATGTTGACTCACAACCATGTAACTTCAGGTCCAGCGGATTTGATGCCCTCTTCTGTCCTTAGGAGGCACCAGGCATGCACTTAGTATAGACATATCGGTGGTGGAAGAACAAGACTTAGTCTGTGTCTTAGTCAGGGTTTCTATTCCCACACAAAACATCAGGACCAAGAAGCAAGTTGGGAAGGGAAGGGTTTATTCAGCCTGTAAGTTCACCATCAAAGGAAGTCAGGACAGGAACTAACTCAGGGCAGGAACTTGGAGGTAGGAGCTGACACAGAGGCCGTGGAGAGATGTTACTTACTGGCTTGCTTCCCCTGGCTTGCTCAGCTTGCTTTCTTACAGAACCCAGGACTACCAGCCCAGGGATGGCACCACCCACAATGGGCCCTCCCACCCTTGATCATTAATTAAGGCATTTGCCTTACAGCTGGATCTCATGGAGGCATTTCCTCAAGGGAGGCTCCTTTCTCTGTGATCCCTCCAGCTTCTGTCAGATTGACACACAAATCCAGCTAGCTCTGTCTGTAAGATTAAACAACACATCTCAATCCTCCATGCCCAGGGAAAACTACAATGGGACCTTCCCTTTTCATGTGCAGTCTCCTGGCTCCTGCTTTAACCGCAGTTGTGGTCTCCAGCCGCTCAGGATGGCAGTCAATCTCACACACAGACCAGGATAACCTCAACCCCCCCCCCCCTCCGATTCTCCTGCTTCCACCGCCTAAGGGCTGGGATCTCGGGCTCACATCAGCACACCTGGTCCCACTCCTAGTTCCAGACTTTATTTATAGATGATATGAAACATTGTTTGTTTAAACAATTTAAGTAAAGGTCACTGTACTGTATAGAACATTCTGCAATTTCAATTTTCCACTTATAATTTTGTGACCTATTCATGTTAATATATAAAAATCAATTTCATGGCTGGGTGTGTGGCACGCTTTTGTAATTCCATCATTTGGGAGGCAGAGGCAGAAAACCCAGGAGATTACAGCCAACCTGGGCTATACAGTGAGTTCAGGGGCGGCCAGTGTTACACAAAACTCTTGTCCAGAAATAAAGAAAGAAAAATTAATTTTATGAATTGAATTTAACTTATTTATCCCATTAGAGAACACAAAATTATAAATAAGCCAAAATGTGTTTATCTAGGTAAACTCAGATTCAAAATATTGTGATGAATGTCGGGCGCCTGCTTTCTCTGGGGCAATGTCCAGGAGAACTCCATATGGTTGTTTGTATTGTTTTTGCTGATACGCCTGGGATTGTTATTCCTTTTGGCTTCTGGATGCTTTCATTTACTATGGTTTATGATTGCTTCTCTGACTATCTCTCCTCCTGTCTTGGCTTAGAAGTTAAATATGTAATGTCTATTTGCTTGCTGGTTAATTATTGGCACATATGAATAAAGGCTTAGATGCAAACATTATTTCTATATTTCCCTCCACTGTACAAGTAGAATGTTTGTGCTCCTAACACCCTGTCTTTGTTGTTGGATGATATATATATATATATATATATATATATATATATATATACACACACACACACACACATATACATATATAACCTTTAAAATAAGAGCTGGTTTCCATTGTTATAGCTATAATTTCCAAGTCAATACTGTTTACTTTTCAGCCGTTTATTTTTTTAAATTATATTTATTTATTTTGTATGAATATACATGCTTGTGTTTGAATATTCATGGGGCAGTTTGAAGACAACTTCCACCAGGTGGGTCCTGGGAATTGAACTCTGGTCTTCAGACTTGACAGCAAGCTCCTTTTTCCACTGAGTCACCTCACCAGCCCTTCAATAATTTTTCAGTTCCCCATTTGCTTTTTTTTCTCTCACCCCTTCCTCTGGTTTTGTTTTTCTTGCTAAAAGGAAAAAAAATCACATGTGGTAATTTTGTTTAGTAAGGTGATGTTAGCAATAAAAATTCAAAGACTTTTATATCTAAAATATATTTTTCTACTCTCTCTGCTTAATGGCTTGGCTAGAAGGCTCTGCTGCCGTCTCTGTCCCCGCTGTGGGACTCCCATTTAAGACTGACTGTAGATTCTGCAATTCCTGCCCCTGTGAGCTGCATTCAGAATGATCTCCTTAAAGTCGCTTGTTAGTTTATTTATTCTGCCTTCTGATTTGTGTGTCATGTAATGTGCTCATTGAATTTTTAATTTAAATGGCTGTTATTTTATGTCTAGAAGCCCAGTTGGATTTATTTTGAATCTTCCCCTCCACCTTTGACGCCGTTCTCTCGTCTCCTCTGCTTAGCTTTCATACATTTCCCCTCCATGGCTGCGTGCCTCTTTGAGACGGTTTTGTGTGGCAGTTACTTTTCTTGTTACTGCGACCAAAAATGCCCGACCAAACCAGTTTAAGGAGAGCCAGGGATGGCCACTGGGTAAGGGCACTCACCTCCACTTCCAAAGACCTGAGCTCAGTGCGGATTCCCCGGATACAAACACTGGCAAGAGGGAGTTGACTCCTGAGAGTCGTGTCAGTACGGATGCATGCACGCGTGCACGCATCCACAGTAAATAAAGGCATCAATGTAAATTTTTTAAAAAGCAATTTAAGGAAGAGTGGGTTTAGGTAGTACAACCAATTTAAGCTTATCCCTGGCTAGCTTGCAAATAAATGAGACTCGGACTATGGTTTTTTTATTTGGCTTTGACAATTACTTGGGAGTCACTCCTAATCGACTCTTCTAACTGCCGACCTGGCCGCATCCCCGCTGCCTCCCCAGCAGTGTGCCCCAGATACTTGCTGTTTCTCCTGACTGCGAGCTCATGGTCCTTCTCCCCGCTATCCCAATCTGGGGTTTCTACCCCACCTTAATAAAAGGCACATTATTATTATTAATTATTATGCCTTAAACAGCACACGAGCTGAGAAGATGCTTACCCTCTATGCTATTAGAATCTACTTTCCTATTGATAACCCTGAGCTGTTACTAGGTTCTATCTCGGCTGCTCTTGCTCTCTTACATCAGCCCCCAGGGCCACATTTTCATGTCTCACTTAACCCATTGCGGCTTCTCTTTCCTCCTCACCTTCTTCTTCCTCTTTCTTTCCCTCTTGGTCTCTCCTCCTCCAATCAGAGCACTCCAAACCCACCTGCCTCTAATTCCTCCAGTAACTGGCTGTAGCTGATTTTATCTAACCAGCTTGCAAAGAAGAAGTCACTCATAGGCCTAGACCATCCAGTTATAGAATTTGGTAGTCCAATACATAGAATGGTTTGAGTATTCATCCATCTTGGTGGGAAAGGTGTTGGGGCAGGAGCCTGAGGCAGCTGGTGGCTTTAAACCCTCCAGCAGTAAGCAGAGATAGATGAGTGCCTCTTCTCTTCTCTTCTCTCTCTCTCTCTCTCTCTCTTCCCTAGTACACATGCGCATGCATGTCTGTGTGTGGGGGTGGGGTGGGGGGGATGTCAGAGAACACCTTTGTGAAATCAGTTGTCTCTTTGAGCCTTATTGAGGCAGGCCCCCTTACTGTTTCTCAGTGTATATTCTTGGTTAGTGGGTCCTTGAGCTTTCTGGTGATCCTTCTGTCTCTGCCTTCCATCTTGCCTGAGAAGTGCTGGCTTTACAGAGATGCACAACTACCAGTTCCAGCTTGTTTTACGCAGACTTCAGCAATGGGTCTCAGGTGTCAGGTTTGTACACTAAACCCCTTTACCTGCTGAGCCATCCTGCTGGCCCTTCACTTTCTCCTTTTCATTCAGTCCAGGGTCCCAGTCCATGAAATGCTCACAGTTGGAGTGGGTCTTCCCTCCTTATTTAACCTTCTTTGGGTTTGGGGAAGTAGCTTAGCACAGGAGAGGTCCAGAGTTGGATCTCAAACAAACACTGCGTAAGTCAAGCTTAGTGATACTTGGGAGAGGTAAGGACGAGGGTCAGAAGATCAAGGTCATCCTTCGCTACATGACAAATTCCAGGCTGGCCCAAAAATCAAGAAATGTCTCAAAAACAAACACTCCCCAAACAGTCGCTTTTATTGGGCAGATAAGTCAACCGGAAGTACTGGGTTCCATTCACAGTCCAGCAAACAAAACTCTGACTCTTTCCCCTACATCATCCTGTGCAAGGAAAGTAGTCACTAAACCCCAAGTACATGAGTGCCCCCCTACAATACGGTGGTAGTTCGCATAGAGCTGGACCAATGGACATGGACGCATGGACTCCGCAATCTGGTATCCAGCCTCCTTCCTGGCCCCGCCCCTCCCGGGAATCCCGGGAGTGGGAGGGGCTCCATTCACATTCTGACTACCTTTGCAGAGCTATTCAGTCTCTTCAGTTTAGGCTCTGGCACTGCCTAACCTCCTGAGCTGCTAATTGGACAAGGCTGTCCAGGTAAGAGACTGGTTGTCCTGACCAGAAGGTTGTTGTTTCCAACGGTAAGTTTCCATTCCTTGCACATATAACACAATGACCCCCACAGGAAACAGCCAACAGGTGTGTTCACAATCCATCACTAATTCCACTTCTAAGCAGGGTAATGACTGACCAAACAGCCTTAACTTAGAAAGGGAAGTGTGAAGACAAAATTCCAGTCATTCCAGAACTTAAATAAATCATTTATGAAAGTCAGGCAAGGGAATATAGATGCATGCCACCCCAGCACTTGGGAGGCCGAGCAGGGTTGTAAGTGTGACGGCAGCCTGGGCTACATATGGAGACTCTGTGATTAATTAATTTTAATTAACTGCTGACTATGAGGTGCTTATTTAGCAAGCATAGGCTGTGGGTTTAATCTCCAGCAACTCCTTCCCATTCTTAAAAATTGCCACTATGCCTGTTTCTTCAATAATGCACATGGATAAAAAGATACAGGTGGCTAGTATCAGGAAAATACAAACGAAAACTATAATGAGATATCTGGCACAATACAGAATAGCTGTTAGGAAAAAAAAATACTGATGAGAATGGGAGGAAAGGTGGGGGGGGGGCGTGCTGAAGAGCTGGCTTAGCGGTTAAGAGCACAGACTGCTCTTCCAGAGGTCCTGAGTTTAATTCCCAGCAATCATATGGTGGATCACAACCATCTGTAATGAGATGCAATGCCCTCTTTTGGTGTGTCTGAAGACAGCTACAGTGTAGCGTACTTACATATATGAAATAATAATAATAAATAAACAGAATAGGAGAAAAAGAAAACTTTCTTCATTCTGGTGGGAATGCGTGGAGGGAGGGCAGCATGGATGTTCCTCGAAATACTGAACTAGCCAAAGCATGTGACCCAGACATCCAACTGCTGGCTATATATATATATATATATATATATATATATATATATATATACACACACACACACACTCACAGGGACCGAAATCGACATATGAGATAGACACGTGCCGATGTGCCTGTGTGTGCTTATCTCAGGATTATTTACAAGCATTAAGATATGGAATAGACAAAGATGCTCATCAATCCCAGCACTCAGAGGCAGAGGGATCTCTGTGAGTAAGAGGCCAGCCTGGTCTATATAACCAGTCCAGGGACAGCCAGGGCTAAATAGGGTGATTCTGTCGATAGATAGATAGATAGATAAAAGAGATGCTATGGAGATGGTTCAGTGGGTAGTGTTTGAGTTCAGCCCTCCAACACCCCATAAAAAGCCAGCTGTGGTGGCACGTGCCTGTAATCCTAGTGTGGGGGGAGGCAGAGATGAGAGAATCCTGGAGACTCACTGACCAGCTGGGTTAGCCAATCAGTGATCTCCAACCTCGTGAGTTACCCTGTCTCAAAAAATACAGTGGGAGGGAGAGAGGATGGTGACCTCTGGCCTCCACACGTGTTTGTGCACACGCAACACAAAGACACGGGCATAAGAGACGAGAGGGCAAAGAAAATGTGAAACATGAAGTTTTAGTCGGGCATGAAGAAAAAAAAATACTGTCACTTGAAAAAAAAAAAAAGTCTAGAACTGAAGGATATGTGCTACATGAAATAAACCAGATGCAGGAAGAGAAGTTGCCCCGGGTTCTCAACTCAAATAGGATGGCGGTGATAAGAGGCTGGGAAGGAGTCGGAGAGATGGATTTGATCATTGCACACGATATATGCCCATGTTGGAATATGACATAAATACAGTTGATAGACATTAAACAGAGACAAAAGAAAAATTTAAAACCCCGAAGGCGAGTACCCAAAGAGAAGGATAACTCAGAAAGGAACTTCGGAATGGACTCTTGCGGAAGCGCTCCCAGCTTCCCTTGTCCCTAGAAACAAAGCTGAAAAGGGGAGGTGATTTTTCTTCTCCTCACACGGCGGAAAGTAATGATTCTGATAAAACTACCTTTCCACAGGGACTCAGTCTGAGACCCCTGCACGGAGGGCTAACTAGAACAAGCACTTGGAGCCGCAGCCTTGACGTTACCTGGCAGAGCAGACGCACCTGCACTTGAAGCTGAGCCCACTCCGCGTGGACCAACCCCACCACAAACAAGGAATGCCTCACTAGTAAGAGGATAAATGCATTGCATACTATTCACGAAAAAGAATTCCATTGGGGCAGGCGTGTGAACAGAAATGTGTTATCAAATGTGACGATAGCTGGTGGTAAAGGGAAGCAAAGAGAAGCTGCAAAAGCTGGTGGAGTTAAGCCCCGCCCCCCAGCCAGTGGGTCTTCCTGCCGCCCCTGATCCTGCCGCTTAGGAGGAGGTTTTGCTGTCTTTGGTTTTGTTTCTGAGACAGGGTCTGGCTCTACTGAGTATCCGTTTGGATTTTAGCTCTGCCACTTTGTGTGGACAAAGGCTCTTGGCTTCCTAGGTAGAGGGAGATAAAATCATGCCAACCGAAAAGTGTTATGGAGAGATGAAGGGGAAGCCCAAGTTCAAGTGTTCTTGGCTTTCAGTACTGTTTGAAATTGGCCGGGAGTTGCTGCTTAGTGGTGGAGCAATCTTCTAGACAGAATGTGGCAGTCACAGAACCTCACCCTTACTTGGTTTGCTCCTTGAGAGATCAAAGAGCTGTGGTCATAGGCTTTTAGCAAGTTGTCTCTTCTAGAAAAAAAAAACATTTATTTTTATGTATATGAGTGTTTTGTGTCATATATAATATATGCACCACAAGCATGCAGTGCCTGTGGAGGCCAGAAGAGGGCAGTGCATCCCCTCTAACTGGAGCTACCATGTGGGTACCTCACCCTAGCTCTCTTCAAGATCAGCTAATGGTACTTTTAACCAGCTGTCTGTACAGCCTTAATTAGTAAGTCATCTCTACTTACCCATCAGTTACACACATACACCACACACACCACATACCACACACTATTCCTTGAAGCCTGGTAGTTGGGCACTGGGGAGGCAGAGGCCTGGGGTAGAGAGAGAGTTCCAGGACAGCCAGAGCTACACAGAGAAACGTTGTTTTGAAAAACCAAAAACCCATAACAAAATATTCATTGTGTTTCTTTTCTTTTCTTTCTTTTTTTTTTAGGATTTATTTATTTATTTATTTATTTATTTATTTATTTATTTATTTATTTTGTATATGTGAATACAATGTCACTTTCTTCAGAGGCGGCAGAAGAGGGCATCAGATCTCATTATAGATGGTTGTGAGCCACCATGTGGTTGCTGGGAATTGAACTCAGGACCTCTGGAAGAGCAGTCGGTGTTCTTAACCGCTGAGCCATCTCTCCAAGCCCCCCTTGTGTTTCTGAAATGCAAATCTATTAGGAGCCTTAATTCCTGGTCTGTGCCACCCCTATGTTTGTGCATCAAGGAGGAGGTGGGTGATGTTAAAGGTGACTGATGTTCTAGGGCTGAGCTGGCATTCCCTGTCATCCCTGACCCTCCAGTCCTCTCCCAAAGACTACATCTGGTCCAGCAGCACAGAGTTTGGGGGACACAGTCTTGGGTTGAGATACAATCTCTTTTTCTAGTCACTTTATGATTTATAGCCAACTGCTTAAGCTCTGTGAGAGCCAATTTCCTGGTTTGTAAGACTTAGGAAAATAAACAAGTGCGCACCCCAAAGCTCCTAAGCCGTGCAAGAGACAATGCTTGAAAAACAGTTCCCCATTATGAGACCCTATCTCAAAAGAAGAAAAAAAAAAAAGCTTTACTGCCTAAAACAGGAGTATGATGAGATTCAGGCATCCCCTAGGGTAATGTAGGCAGCTCTCCTAGAGCTGTGTTTAGCCTCCTCGTGGGTAAAAAGGAAACAGTAACAGAATGTGGGGGCCTGTAAACCTGAGAGACTGGGAATTCTGGTTTGGGCTGGCACTGGCTGATACTGGCTGGCACAAGTGTTGGAGCCCTTTAAAGAAGGGAAGTTCTTTCTGGTTTCCCTTGGGAGGGAGGGTAATGTTGCTGCAGGTGCTGGGCTAGAGGTCTCCCAGTGAGCTGCATCCCAGCCCACTGTGATGGGAGAGGGTTGCAAGGTTCATGGGGCTGCTGTAAGGCAGACATGGGGGATGGGGGTCTGTGGCCCTTGAAGGACACTTTCTGCTTCCAATACACCCCACTTTCCTAACTGGCCCAGATACAAGTTAGAGTAAGATGTCCGTGTACTTTTCTCCAGACACAAATACAACCATCGACTGAGGCTTCCCGGAAGTACTCAAGGGTGAGCCATTTTAAGTGTTCTCAAACTGGTATGTCCAGGTAGCCAACCCCTTCCCTCTATGTCCAGGAGCCCAAGGGTCCTCTTCCACTTCCTGGAGGAGGTTGTTGTTGGTGAAGTAGAAAATGGTCTCCAAGGGCCAGAGAAGTAATTAGTTTCGTGCTACTAGAGCCCCTGTCATTAAAGGGCCAGGCACCCATTCCTCAATTCCTCACAAGCATTTATCTCCTACCTGTCTGACGAGTAGGCCTAGGAGGGGCTCCCTCTTCTGTTTTCTAGTTTAGGGTGTGGGAAAGACACCCTGTCCTCTTCCGGCCGGCCGGCTGGGGCATTGACCCCAGAAACAGCTGGAGTTGAAAAGGCCAGGCTGGTTTCAGGGAGGGGATGGGTTGGGCCCCAGCCAACTCCTTTCTCACCTTCTGGACCAGAAGAGATGTGTGAGTGAGGCAAACAGAGGAGAGAACCACTAAATATAGGCTCAACATTCAGTCTGCAGCAATATTGCCCTGATTCGGACCTTTGCAAGTTTTGTTTGTTAATACACTAAAACTATTTAGTTAATAACAACGAAATAGTTTAATCTGTTTTTTGTTTGTTTGTTTGTTTTCTTTTTTCTTTTTGTTCTTTAAGATTTATTTAGGGGCTGGTGAGATGGCTCAGAGAGTAAGAGCACTGACTGCTCTTCCAAAGGTTCTGAGTTCAAATCCCAGCAACCACTTGGTGGCTCACAACCACCTGTAATAAGATCTGATGCCCTCTTCTGGTGCGTCTGAAGTGAGCTACAGTGTATTTATGTATAATAATAAATAAATCTTTGGGCTGGAGCAAGCAGGGACTGAGCGAACAGAGTTGACCAAGCAGGGTTGGCTTGAGTGAGCAGAGGTCCTAAAAATTCAATTCCCAACAACCACATGAAGGCTCACAACCATTTGTACAGCTACAGTGTACACACATACATAAAATAAATAAATAAATAAATAAATAAATAAATAAATAAATAAATAAATAAATATAATTCTTTTTTAAAAAATCAGATCAGATCTCACTACCAGTGGTTGTGAGTCACCATATGGTTGCTGGGATTTGAACTCAGGACTTTTGGAAGAGCAGTCAGTGCTCTTAACTGCTGAGCCATCTTTCCAGCCCTTTTTTTGTTCTTTCAAGACAGGGTCACTCTGTGTAGCCCTAGCTGTCCTGGAACTCACTCTGTAGACCAGGCTGGCCTTGAATTTAGAAATCACCTGCCTCTGTCTCGCAAGTGCTGGGATCAAAGGCGTGTGCCACCACTGCCTGGATCATAATGTTTCTTTTTTTTTTTATTTTTTATGTCTTCACCATTGCTCTCTTCAGACAAACCAGAAGAGGGCATCGGATCCTATTACAGATGATTGAGAGCCACATGGTTTCTGGGAATTGAACTCAGGACATTCGGAAGATCAGGCAGTGCTCTTAACCACTGATCCATCTCTCCATGGCTCATGCTTTTAATTGCAGCAGTCAGGAGGCAGAAGCAGGTAGATGTTGGTGAATTATAAGGTAGCCTGGTTTGCCAAGTAAATTCCAAGCTAGCCAAGGCTACATAGTGAAAACTTGTTTCAAAATTAAACAAACAAAAATCATGGAAAGCACATAATATTTGATACTAGTATTTGCTGTATACTGTTCACTATTATACACTGTCTTCTTTGTTAAGGGGAAACTAGGGGCTCCTCATACATGCTAAGCATGCCCTCTGCCACGAAGCTCTACCCCAGTACTGTTTTGTTCTTTTGAGACAGGGTCTTCCTGTGTTAGCTAAACTGCCCTTGAATCCATGATCCTCTTGTAAGACCCTGCCACGTGCTGTGATTACAGGTGTGAGAAAGTATATCTAGCCTTTTAATTATTTTATAGTATTTTCATAAAAACCTGGCTTTGATGCAGGATGCCACCCAGAGCAGGGGGCTCACACATATTTGCTGCCTCCCTGTTGACGCTATTGATTTCATCCTTTTCTCTGGTGCTGATCAATGTTATATAGTCTTATTCAGCAAGGGCTACCACCAAGTATTATTTCCAGCCCATGATCTCCATCTATAGGCAGCAAAGTGGCTGGAGGCATGAGGATGTTGACATACTTGAAGACTCAAGACACTGAAACCAAACCTAGACACTGAGCCTGGGACCTGCTCATGTCTGGTGCTCACCTCTCACGATTCTGGAGACACCAGCTAGCAAGCAGATCCCAACCCACCAACGCAGACACTGGCTCTTTGTTACCTAGATTCAACACGGATGGCACTGGCTTTCCTAGCCAGCCGAGAGGTGGGTGTTCACAGAGGACTAGTGGGTGGAGGAACCAGAGATCTGCATGGAGATGCTAGACACTCACCTGTTAAGTTGCTCTGCAGAGGCTGGTGAGGGACATGGTGCAGGATGCTACATGTTAGTCTATTCAGGACACAACCTCAAAGTGGGAGAGTCCACTTCCTCTCACCATTCCTGCAGTGAGGTGCCAGCGGCTCCAGTTTTGAGCAAAGGCATTGACATCGAGTTATTTACCAGAATATTCTACATGCCTGTGCCTCTAGTCTCCAATCTGCTTTGAAAATTTACAATGCCATTTGGTGAGAGAGAGAGAGAGAGAGAGAGAGAGAGAGAGAGAGAGAGAGAGGTTGAAAATGAAGATTTGTTGTAAGTGATCTTTCTGACCACCCCAGAGGCCCTCATTTACATTCAAGTTGAGCACCCCGAATGTGTAAATCAAAATGGACAATGCTCAAAATCGAAAACATTCTGAGTGCGAATATGGTAAATAAAAATGAAAAAATTCCACATCTGTCCTTATGGGACAGAACCTGGTCACAGAACACAGGTACACTCAAAACATTACATAAAATTATCTTCCAAGTTGGAGAGCTTTGGGGCCTCAGCCCCGGGGGAGAGGCTGAGCCCGGAGCCAAGTACTTCCAGCTCTGACACTCCAGTTCTCGCCTTTCCCAATAGAGTGAAGAGCCCTTTGTGAACAGCTAGGAAGTATACAGATCCTCAGGTCAAAAGTGGTCAAATAATTGCTTACAATGTGACCTTAGGCAAGAGCCTGCGATTTCCTAAATCCCAGCCTCCCACATGGGAGAGGTTGTCAAAGGGAAGCCCTAAGTATCTTAGCCTTAAGATCCTGTAATTCTGTGCAATATTCATGTTATTGGCAGGCTGTATGCATTAACCCTTATGCTGTGCAGTGGCTTCAGGCCATGTGTGTATATAAGGTGTGTTGCGTGTAGTTTTAAATAGCTACTGCCTTTGCCAGGGGCAGGCTGAGCTACCAGCCCCTCCTGGCTTCTGTTTTGCTTTACTCTCCTTTAGCTCCGGGAGGTGACCTTGCTACTAGCCCATTCCCATGACTCTTAATTGAATCTGAGGATAAAAGACACACACACACACACACACACACACACACCACACACACACACAAGTTTACAACTTGCCTTCTAGGCACAATTGCTGGGTGCAGATATCTCCTACCCGGAAAAGTGTGTCCTTATCAATTTATTATCTCTGTCTCTCCACCAGCCATAAACTTAGTGGCTAGTCCCACCTAGCCCCTGCCAAACATCTTTGGCCATCTGCCTGTAGAGGAGGCTACTTGCCCAAGCTCTCTCCTGAGACCTCACATGATTGCTGTTTTCTTCTTCTTCCAAAGCATGACAGAAAGACCACTCTCCTTCCTTGTGTCTCCTTTTCCCCCTGGGACCTGGAAGTCCCATTTGTACCTTCTGCCCAGCAATGGTACAAAGACTTCTTTACTGACAAATCAAGAACCAGTTCAGAAACAGGATGTTAATATTAGAACCTCCCTTACAAAGGTTAGTTACCTTTCTTATAGCTATAACGAAATGCCAATAAAATCAGTAAATCCATTATTTTTCTATTGTTGTGATAAAACACCATGACCAAAGCAACTTATAAAATAAAGTTTATTTTGAGCTTATAGTTTTAGAGGGTTTGGATCTACGGTGGAGGGACAGAAGGGCAACGGGTGGTAAACACCACAGCTGGGAACACACATCTTGAACCACAAGCAGAAACAGGGTGAACGGAAAATGAGGTGTGGCTTTTGAAACCTCAAAGCCCACCCTTAGTGATGTAATTCCTTCAGCAAGGCTACACCTCTTAAACCTACCCAATCAGCTCTATTAACTGGGAACAAGTCATTCGAATGCTCTAAGACTACGGGGATGTCTGATTCAAACCACCACAAGTAGTTTAAGGAAGGACGGGTTTCTTTTGCCTCATGGTTTTGAGGGCATGGTCCACCCTGGCAGCAGGAGCTTGGGGCAGCTGGTTATACTGTATCTACAGCAGAGAGAGGGCGTGATGGGACCGGAAGCAGAGAGCGTGGTCTCAGACTCAGTAAACGTTCACTGAGTGTGTATAAGAGGCAATTGCTGGGAGCTGGCTCTGCCATTATGAACACCGGATGCTCTTCCAGAGGACCCAGATGAGATCCCTGGCACCCACGTGGCAGCTCACAACCTTCTGTAACTCCAGTCCCAGAGCTAAAACTCCCTTTTCTGACCTCTGTAGGCACTGCATGCATGTGGTACAGATACATTGGTGCAGGCGAAACACCTGTACACATAACCAAGTTATTTTAAAAATAAAAGAAGACGAAGCACTAGTTTTCACACCTAGCTTTCTATGCGGGTGCTGGGCTTGAAGTCATCTCCTGGTGCTTGGGTGGCAAGCGCTTTCCTAACTCAGCCGTTTGTTTGTTAGAGAGGGAGTCTCCTACAGTCTAGGCTGGCCCTCTGAACTTGCTATGTAGCTAAGTTTGGCCGTGGACTTCTGATTATCCCACGTCTACCTTCCAAGTGCTAAGGTTTCACTAAGGTTTCAGGTTTGTACCACCATGCCTGGCTTTCACGGTTTCGCTGTGGTGGGGCTAGGGATGGAACCCATGATGCATGGTGGGAAACCACTAACCATTGAGCTACGTTTCCACACCTGTAGCTGCGTCTGCATTTGCTTTGTAGCCTAGGATAACCTTGAATGCCTATTTATAACTCCCGGCCCTCCTGTCTCCGCTTCCCTGTGTGCTGAGGCTGCACACCATATCCAGATTAACTGAGTTATTTTTATTTTATTTGAGTCAATTTTAAAGTAGGTGTTTTAGCAGGGTGGTGGCACACACCTTTCCCAGCACTTGGGAGGCAGAAGCAGATGGATCTCTGTGAGGTGCGGACCAGCCTGATCTACAGAGGGATTGCTAGGAAAGCCAAGGCTACACAGAGAAACCCTGTCTCAACAAACAAACACCCCAAAAGTGAGTAATAATAACAATAATAAAATAACAAAGTAGGTGTTTTTAGTTTTTTAAAACTGTTGTTGGTATAAGTGTTTTGTCTGCATGTATATCTGTGTACCACACACTTGCCTGATATTGAGAAGGACATGAGCCTCTTCATGGGTGCTGAGACTCAAACCTGGGTCCTTTGCAAAAACAAGTGATCTTAACCACTGAGCCATTTCTCCGCCCAGGTATCTTTACTTTTAAGCGAAAGGGCAACTGTGGATTTTGCATTTTTTTGTTTGTTTTAATCTTTTTTTTTTTTTTTTTTTTTTTTTTTTTTGGTTTTTCGAGGCAGAGTTTCTCTATATAGCCTTGGCTGTCCTGGAACACACTTTGTAGACCAGGCTGGCCTCGAAATCAAAAATCTGCCTGCCTCTGCCTCCCGAGTGCTGGGATTAAAGGTGTGTGTCACCACGCCCCGCTTAATCACATTTCTGCTCTACTAAAAACACCTGAGAGGGGCTGGAGTGTAAAGCCATTTACATGCTGCTCACCTTGTTCCAGAAAGGGTCTCAGGCTGAGATAGAGAGTCACAAAGTGACTCTGCTAGTCACTGCTAGGAATTACAGGCAGTGGGAAGGTTAGTCATTGTTCATCAATTCCATCTCTCAACTGTAAAAACTTAATGTACCTAGGGCTGTGGCAGGAGCCTTGAGAACTTGATGCCAACTTGATTTGCACAGGAGTATCCTGTCTTAAAATAAATGAATAAATAAATAACAATGGGACAACAGAATTCTTGTAAAGCTCTTAGTGTCAAGGTTCTCTCCCCAGTGTAACAGTTAGTCTCTATCCTGAAAATATTAACCAGCCCCTGACCATGCTTAGTCAGTCGACATCCTAACTCGTCTGTGGCATCTTCCTGAGGACGCCATGGTGGGGTGTTTACGTTATGCTGTTAGTTTGTCACTATTGGCACAGTGTGCACCTCACCGACATGTGCATGTTTAAGTATAGTCGGTAGGCATCTTCCTGCAGCCAGTGAAAGGAAGATGTGAGTGGCTCTGTCCATTAAGCAGCCAGTGAAAGGAAGATGTGAGTGGCTCTGTCCATTAAGCCCGTTGCTTTGTGGGTAAATGGCAGTTGGGGCCCAGCCCCTCTGCTGTTCCCATGGGAGGTGCTGAGCTTGGTCATGAAGGCAAAAACTGTGATGCTCTGGGGCTGCTGTAGCCTCCATGTTTCTCTTATCACACTGGGACACCAAAGACAAGAGTCCTGGTTCTTTACCAGGAAAAACAGTCAGGTGAGGTGTTCTATACATTATAGTCAATAGGGATGTGTATATAATGACAGTCCCTAGGGTTAGGACGGATCTAAAAGTAAATCCTTATTGCCTACAGCATGAACCAAGCACTCTGTATCAAAACAAACAAAAACAAACAAGCAAACAAACAAACACCAGGCACAGCCGCCCAAGCCTTTAAATTCTAGGACTCAGGAAACAGAAGTTAGGTAGACCTCTGTGAGTTTAAGCCCAGCCTGTACTATGTAGCAAATTCCAGAACAGCCAGGGCTACGCAATGAGACCCTGTCTTAAACTTTTTTCTGTTATATGAAACCTAAGCAATGGTAGCACACTCTTTCACACTCCGGAGGCAGAGACAGATGATCTCTGAGTTTGAGGCCACTCTGGTCTATAGAACAGGACAGCCAGGGCTACACAGGGAAACCCTGTCTCCAAAACAAAACAAAACAAAAGCAACAACAACAAAATTCTACTATATAATAAAACAAACAAGCTAATCAAGAGAGTGATTTCCAGATTCTAATAGAGCTGGATGTGGGACCTACAAATGGCTTAGATCCTGTGTCCTTTGGTTTGGTTTGGTTTGTGGCCTGTTCTACTGAAGGACCCAGAGATCTCAGCTTCAGGAGAGAGGATGATGGTAAGTAGAGACTTATTTCACACTCTGTGCCCTGGATGAGATTGTCGAAGTGGGTGCACTCAGAGACCCTTTGATACCCTGACATTTTCCAAAGAGTTGTTTTTCCCCTGGGCAAGTCCCTCAATACCTCCAGCACAGATATTTTTTTCCATCATCATGCAGGGATACTGTTTATCAGACATTATTCTCATAATGAACAGAGCTAATCTTGCACGAAGCAATGCAAGCTCAAACACTGGGCAGACAGCAGGTATGCTGTATCAAGAGCAGCTAAAGGAACAGCACAATCATTTTTATTAAGCAGCTACTATGTGCCAGGCACCACACTTAGCACACTGCCTTCAGAGCTTGGTGAATGCTCATGGCAATCCTGTGTTAGGTGCTTAGTTCTATTTCTCAAATCTGAAAACGATCTTAAAGGAGTAGTTTCTAACTAAGACACAAGTAGGGAGTCAGGCCCAGGGATGGCTGCCTGGCTCAGGAAGCAAGTTCTTCCCCCAATCCCCCCCAATACAGGGTTTCTCTGTGTAGCTCTGGCTGTCCTGCAACTCTGTAAACCAGTTGGCCCAGAACTCAGAGATCCATTTGCCTTTGCCTCCTGAGTGCTGGGATTAAAGGTGGCTACCACAACTACTGTTTCTTTAAGGTTGGGAATCAACCCCTAGGCCTTGCATTTGTCAGGCAAGAGATCTACCTTCCTCTGCCTCCTGAGTGAATGCTGAGATTGAAGAGACACAACTCCATGCCTGGCATGCCTCCAACTCCGGAGTGCTGAGATTATAGACATGAGACACCGTGCCCAGTTTTGACTGAAGCTCACTTCATAGCCTGTGATTGTTGGGGTTCAGGAATCGCCACACAAACCATATGAACACCAATCTCATTTAAGCATGAATAGTTTATTGAACACACACCCTGGTACTGAGTAGATCAGGACCACAAAAAGGAATCGAGAACCTAATTGGGGTACCAGTCTGTTCTCAGGGTGGGCTTATAAAGAAACACACACACACACACACACACACATACACACACACACACTGAGCTCATATGCAGGTGCAGGTAGTGTTACCCAGTGGTCAGCACTGACTCAAGGCATTTTAGACTTAACTGTTCATATTGACCTTTAACTTGATGGGTCCTATATAAAACTTTGTGGAATTTCTTAAGATTAACAAACCTCAGATAACTCAGAACATAACAGGGCATGTGGTCAGCATGACCTTGCTGTGAGCCAGCCAATGACTGGCATGCATATTACAGCAACAATATGAAATAGCTGGTAGGCATGGAACAAACAAAACAGCTACAGCTATTCTTGGGGGATGGGGTCAGACCACAACACGATGCCCTCAAACTCTTGGTGATCCTCCTGCTTCAGCAGCCAAAGTGTTGGGATTACAGGCATAAGACATACACACTCAGCTCATACCTTTTCAAATAAATGATCTATATGTATGTGTGTATACATGTGTATACACATATATGCACATTATCTATTTTTTTTGAGACAGGTTCTCTCTATTAGGTAGCACTGGCTTTCCTGGAACTCCCTATGTAGGTGAGGCTAGCTCCAAACAGAGATCCACCTGCTTCTGCCTCTGGTTGAACGCTGGCATTGAAGGTGTGTGCTACCGCACTCAGCATGCAGACATTACTTTCCAGCTCTTTCTCCATTCTGGAATTTGGGCAGGGCACTTTCCTCTGTGGCTCTTCAAGTTTCCACCATCTAATGCCAAGAACAGACTTAACGCCCTGGCTTTCTGGGTTGTATACTGAGTGCCTTCAGCATGTCACCCCTTCTGAGAAATCCCTCCTGGCACCTTTGAGGCAAACTTTCATGACATCAGAGATGCCCAGGGTTCCAGAAAGTCCAGCTGGCTCCAGGCTTAGGGCACAGACAGGGTCAATAAACCCAGAAGCATGCACCTGCATTCTGAAGAGGGAAGAGAACTCAGGCCAGGGGCCTGGGCTTGGGACTCACAAGCTCATTTTCTGCTGTGTGGCCTGGGGCATCTCACCAAATGACCTGCCTCACCCTTATTCACCTCCACACTTTTATTTTTATTTTTTTTAAATTAAAAAAAATTTTTGGAGATAAGGTTTTTCTATGTACCCTTGGCTATCCTGGAACTCATTCTGTAGACCAGTCTATCTCACAGAGATCCACCTGCCTCTGCCTCTGGAGTGTTGGGATTAAAGGCATGTGGCCACAACCACTTGGCCTGAAGGAATTCTTAAAAAGACAAAGGGTGTGGCAGCTCACTCCCTGTTTCCAGGAGGTTTGAGGCTGGAGGTGGCCAGCCTGGGCTAAGTGCCTTATTTGGATATCTCTGCTTTGGTTCTAGTTTAGTTGTTATTTGGAGGTAGGCTCCTGCTATTTAATCCAAGCTGGCCAAGAATTCAGGACCCTTCTTTCTCTACTTCCAGAGTGCTGGGATTATTGTGTGTCACTCCACAGTTTGATAGCCATGGCACACATGGATCTGGGTTCTGAAGGTCTACCGACATTCCAGTTAATCACCATCTTAGCCGGGCATTCTCTTACTCCTCATGGCCGTTACGGTTACCGGTAGGTGTAGAATCTGCCAATTCACTGTGGCGGGTATGGTGCTAAGCACAGCAGTGAGCAGCTGAGAGGATGCTAAAGATCAACCTGGGAGATGTAGCAAGACATTGAAACAGGGTCTCATCTTGTGGTCTGGATGGACCTATAACTCACTCTATTGTCCTGGTATATCCTTGAACTCATGGTACTCTTCCTGCCTCCGCTTTCTGGGTGCTGGGATTACAGATGTGAGACACTATGACTGGCTGTAAAGTGACTCCCTACTGTTAAGAAAGGAAGGATGGGCCGGGCGTGGTGGCGCACACCTTTAATCCCAGCACTCGGGAGGCGGAGGCAGGCGGATTTCTGAGTTCGAGGCCAGCCTGGTCTACAAAGTGAGTTCCAGGACAGCCAGGGCTATACAGAGAAACCCTGTCTCAAAAAAACAAAAAACAAAAAACAAAAAACAAAAAACAAAAAACAAAAAAAAAAAGAAAGGAAGGATGGTAGCGTATGGTGGCTAGGCGGGCAGGGGTATTGGAGGCAGGAAGACTGGGTACACACTGCTGCTGTTGACTAGCTGTAGGAATGAAAGTTCACTCGAACTCTCACGCCTCTGGAACACAGGGATAAATAAAGACAGGCCCAGCTGTGTGTGCTTCTTTGAGTTTATGGTGATGAGAACTTGGGAGATGGCTTCAGAACACTTGCTTTTCCGGGGGAGGATCGGATTTTGGTTTCTAGTACCCACTCCAAATGGCTCACAACTATTTATCACTCTAGTTCCAAGTCCTCAACCCTCTCTGGCTTCCAGGATACCTGCACATATGTGCTATTCACTCACATACACAAACATGGGCTTCACCTGCAATCCCAGCACTTGAAGGGTCCAGAAGAGATTGGAATTTGAGGAGCTTTTGCAGAGAGCTTGGGTATCTGCTGTGGTCTTCCTAGAGGCTCAGCAAGTTAGAGGTTACCCTTGGCTAGAGAGCGAGTCTGAGGCCACGTGAGTCCCTGTCAAAAGAAGGGTGAGGTGTGTGTTGGTGAATTGCACACAGGAAGCAGGAAGTACTTCTCTGGAAGGAAAGAGACAGAAAGGACAGAGAGGCTGCGGCCTTCCAAGCTCTCAGGCACGGAGCAGTCACCAGATTCCTTTGAATTCCAATTTCCTCATTTGCACACCTCCGGCTTATCAGAAAATTCCAGATTTACCCAGACGAGGAGCCCTTCCTTATCTTGGTTTACTGCTGTTTAGATTCCCAGAGGAAAAGGCAAAGACTTCCATGGAGTTGGGAAATGGGCAAGAGGTCAGCGCCTCCCCTGGTTAATCAGGCAGTGAGAGAGTTTGAATTTAAAAGGAGGCAAAGAAATCTCACTTGAAATCAGGAAAAAGCTGAGAATAATGTTCTAGTCAAAAATGTGTGGACTTTGGGTTGGTGAGATGGCTTAGTAGGTCAAAGGGTTGCACAAGCCTAATGACCTCAATGCCATCCCGAAACCAACAGTGACCAGGAAAACCAACTGCAGCAAGTCTGAACTACACACACACACACACACTCACACACACACACACACACACACACACACACACACACACACACTCACACACTCACTCACACACACACACTCACTCACACACACACTCACACACACACTCACTCACACACATACACACACTCACTCACACCACACACTCACTCACACACATACACACACACTCACTCACACACACACTCACTCACACACATACACACTCACTCACTCACACACACACTCACACACATACACACACACTCACTCACACACATACACACACTCACACACACATATACACACATACATACACACTCACACACACACTCACACATACACACACTCACACACATACACACTGACATTCAAACATACACATGGGCACACATGGGCACACATACACACTCACACATACTTACACACATGTGTACATGGACACACACATATTTACACACACATACATGAGTGCACACAGACACACACATTTATATATGTGAGCACATGGACACACATACACACTTCACTCACACATGCACACACACACTGACATTCAAACATGCATACTTGTGCACACATAGACAGACATACACACACATACACACTCACACACACACACACACACATAGAGACATGGGCACACAAATAAACAAGACTAGTGATGTTTCTCAGTGGTAAAGGTACCTGCCATCAAAACCTTAGTCCCATCCCCAGAGCCCACATAGTAGAAGGAATCGACACCCAAAAATTACCTCCAACCAACACACACACACAGGGGTATGTGGACGCCTCTCTCTCCAATAATTAAAAAACATAATTAAAAGTGTTTAAGAGCTGGGGGAAAACCCAATATTCCTCCTCTTGTAACCAATATCACAGAGACCTGAGACCCTCCCCCCCGCCCCCAGCAGTCAGGAGGATCAGAGTGCACTGCTTTTTTCTGCTGAAGCCTCTCTGTACCTCATTTTGTAGAAGGTCCTTCGGACTCTTCCGGGATGGAGGGCAGCTTTGCTTTTGGTCCTCCATTCTTTATAAAATCTGCTCCCAATTCTTCCTGCTCCTGTTTTCCTGGCCTGCTCTCTAACTTGTCTGGGCCTGAGTTTTAATGATTATCCAGAGATCAGGGCTCCCTGCTCTGATAGCAGGTCCAGTTTCAGGCAAATCAATGCTAGTATTGGTTTAAGTTTAAAGATAAACCAAGAGTTTAGCAAGACGCCCATGCGTGTGGTTTCTGAGCATAGCATTTGTCATTCCCGTGGCAGTGTGCTATGGGAGACAGTGGAGCCCACGGTGACCCTAGGGGTCTGTTTCCCACTTTTAGATAAGACGGTAATTCTTGGGAGCCAAGTCTGGTGTCTCATGCCTATGCACTGAGCACTCCTAGGTTGCAGCTGGAGAACTGCCATGAGTTTGAGGACAGTCAGGCACGGAGGAGCACACATCTCTGATCTAGCCTATGGGTAGACGTGGAGTATATAGACAGAACAGGCTGAAAGCTAGTTACTCTGGTGTGCACTGCACAGTGGTAGAAACGCCACCAGAGACACTGCCTCTACAAGACAGATGGCATAAGCCAGCTTCTGAAGTTTGTCCTGTGACTTCAAGGTAGGTTTGATGTTTATAAACAAACACACTGCCGGGCAGTGGTGGCACACACCTTTAATCCCAGCACTTGGGAGGCAGAGGCAGGCGGATCTCTGAGTTCGAGGCCAGCCTGGTCTACAAAGTGAGTTCTAGGACAGCCAGGGCTACACAGAGAAACCCTGTCTCAAAAAAAACAAAACAAAACAAAACAAAACAAAACAAAACAAAAAAACCAACCAAACAACCAAACAAAAAAAAAAAAACCAAACACACTTCGATTTGAGGTCACATCTGGGAGTAACAGAGAATAGAAATTTGAAGTTGGAATATAGCTTATTGGCAGGGCCAGCCCTTACCAATGAGGCATGAAGCCCTGAGTTTGACTCTTTTGTTTGATTTGGTTTTTGTTTGTTTGTTTGTTTGTTTTGTTTTGTTTTTTAAAGGTAGGGTTTCTGTGCATAGCCCTGGCTACCCTGGGGACTAGCTCTGTAGATCAGGCTAGCCTCAAACTCAGAGATCCACCTGCTTCTGCTCCCCCAAGCACCACCACCACCACCTGGCCTGAGTTTGATTCGTAACAATTAACAAATGAACACAAGCAAAGCAATATGGGAGCAGATGAACCATGGGGCGCTGTTCGAATTGAAAACCAGATTTGTATATGTGCCTTTCAATACGACCTTGAAATGCAGTCTCACAGAGGAATTACAGAATGTGCTAGGCACTATGGAAACCCTTTACAATGCAGAATGCAACTCTGAAGGTAGCTACTCCAAGCCAACACCACACCTCTAGGAAGGAGGAATTAATTGTCCAGTTTTCTACACAGCATCTTGACTTTCAAGTTAAACTTTATATGATTGAGTTACAGTAAACAGTAGCCACTTAGCTTGTCACCAGCCCCTGCTCTTAAAAAATGAACAGTCTGAAGAGCTTTTATAAGAACAATATTACAAACAGATGTTATTTGCTTTCTGAACTGAAGAGCTGATGCTGTAAGAAATCAAACGGAACTGTGACCCATCAGTCCTTGCTCAACTTCCCCCAAACATCTCGTTTGCTCCTCCGGCTCAACTCAAATACTCTTGGGAAATGCTAAGTGAAATATCCTCTTTGGTGCCTCAACTAGAACAGTGGCAAAGTACCCCGAAGGACTGAGAGCCAACATGGGAGAGGGCCCTTCTGATATTGCTACTGCTAACCTGAACTTTTGTATTGAACAGAGATATGAAGCAAGACTTACGGCTCACCGTCCAACTTGGAAACTTCCAAAGCAGGTTCCAAGAACGCAGTTGTGTTGGCTTCTCTGTTGCCACGGACCTCGGCTGGCACTGTAAGAGCAGAACTCCCTCGTCCCACTCATGATAGCATTCACGCCTCCCTGATCCCTGGCTTGTACATTTTTATCTACCCAATTACTATTCCTCACTCCTCCAACTTCCCAGAAAGCTTTTGGCCCTGGTGAGAATCGGGCAGCTGTAGTGCCCATTAGTCTGTTATGGGGACTGGATCTTAGCCGCTTGAGGCTGCTTCCTTATGACCTGGAAGATGTCGCCTCCAGTTGTCTTTCTGGAAAACCATGTTGTATGAGATTTCACAAAGCTTCAGGCTTTAGAGCCCTCTCCTTATATCAACTGGGGACTTGGGCACATTTTTGCACTCCCTTGGGAATTATTGTCTGGCAGTAGAATTACTGCTGATTATCTTATGGTTTTACAACTGTGTGAGGTGGCTTTGTATCAGTTCTGGGCTGAGATTGGAGAGTGGCTGTCCTTCAGGAGTTTAAGACAAGGAGTTATCTGTGAAGTAGGCAATACAAGTAGGAGAGCCAAGGAATTATGCCCAGAAAGGGGATCTTATCTTGCTTCTAGGTCAGCCCTTTTGTGAAGCCAGTGTCTCAGCACGTGGAAATGAGGGTTGGAGATTCCGTGTATGCAACAATTCCAGATCCTACTTCCCAGCTAAAAGTGCACTAACAGTGTCTGCTGGGGACTCCCTGACACCATATGCTAGATCTGGTTCCCAACATCACATTTTTTTTTTTGACAGAGTCTGGATGTCCTGGAACTCACTATGTAGGCCAGGCTGGGCCCAAAGTCATGGATCCCTGGGCCTCTGCCTCTCATGTGCTGGGAGTCAAGTGATGGACCCCCATACCTAGACCCCTCAGTGTTTTTAGCAGACAGAGCTGCGGGCTACTGTTCACACTATGGTGTCGCTTGCTCTATGAGCCCTAGCTCCTGACCCTGGCTGAGTGAGGTGAACGAGTTAGGCTATAAGGAACTTATGTTCTCTCTCTACAAAGAGAGAGGCCTGTCTTGGGGTTCTGCCTGCATTAGTGACAGCAAAGAGGTTCATGAAGAGGCTCAGTGTGGTGGTATACACCTGCGACCCCGTCACTAGGAGGCTAAAATACGAAAATCGTATACTCTAGGCCAGCTGGAGTTACATAGACTCTGTTTTGAAATAAATGAAATAAAATCAAGACAGCACGGGAGCCCCTTTTTTTGATTGTAGACATTCCTGGATCTTCAGGGTTGCTCCCTCCATCCAGGACCTCCCCCATGTCAGTGTCAGATGGGGACACTTGGCCAAGACATAGCTCCAGCTGGGCCAGGGATGTAGTTCAGTGGTAGATTCCAGGCCTTGAGTTTGACCCCCACAAAAACTGTGCTTTGTTGTTGTGTGTGTGGGAAGGGGATATGGGAGAGGACCCAGCTTTTCATATGGTACTAGGATCTGGCGCAGGGTCACAGGAGGTCTGGGCAGCTGAGTGATAAGCTGTTCTGAAGGCGAGATCCTGCCCAGTCCAGTCATTTGGCATCAATACGGGGCTCACAGAGGGTCCAGTCTGTTACACCAAACCTCTCCAACTCCTTGCTTCCCTCTAGGGCTCCTCTCAGAGGCAAAGGCCACCAACCAAATGGTCCTGGGTCTCACATCATAAACCCTGAGATATAATATTTATTGCCCTTCTGCAAGAAAGATGTCGAAATGAAGAAGAAATAATAATTCTAAATCTCACAGGAGGGCTTGGGCAATCGATGAGGTACTTGATATGAAATAGTTTGGACTCCCTGGGAAGCAGAGTATGGCATAAATTTGGGCTTCATCGCTGGATGGACCCCCATGCTAATACCTGATTGCAGTCAATGAGACACTTGCTTGCCTGTGTAGATGGCGGGACTGTGTGGGTTATGCTTGGATCTCAGGATAAAGTCATTCTGCTCAATAAATCTGTGGCCTTGGTGTAACCCTGGTGCATCAGCTTCAATGGTGTAACCATGGTGCATCAGCTTCAAGTGCCCCCCCACCCAGCCTTCTTCTTTTCTTCTTTTATTTATTTATTTTTTTCCTCTGTGACAAAGTCTCTTAATGTAGCTTTAGGTGGCCTGGCTAGTTTATACCACTCTGCAATCCAATCCTCCTATCTCTGCCTTCTGGGCACTGGGATTACAGGCATGAACCATTGTGCCTGGCAGCCCCTATCCCCTTTGAAGCAGGGATTCACACAGCCTAGGCTGGTCTCAAACTAAGTAGCTGCTGAGAGTGGTGTCCTCCTGTCACATCCTCCTGGGTGTTGAGGTTACAAACATGTGCCACTCGTAGCTTCTTGCCATCAAATGCTGCCTGAGGACAGTATCACCGTACTGAAGTCATCTCTCCACGGCTTCTAACTCAGAGCTGGAGCCCAAGCCTCTGCCTTTGTGACTCTCAATAATGTGGATTCCTTGAAACGCCATGGCCGTGATGGGATGCTTTGACTAAAGGAACCTCAGCCACTCCTGTGTTTTGGTAACAGTTGGATTCTGTGGGACTAACAACCGCATTCCTGGTTCACTGACCAAAAAGAATAGCGGCTCTCTGAGCATTCCCCCCTCCCCTCTCAGGAGCCAGAGTTCTTCAAAGGAATTCCCACTCTTTGGCCCTCATCCTGATCAGCCTGCCTGCTCATTGTACCAAGATGCAGCAGTCGAGGCCACTTGTCCCCTGTGTTCCCATCGTCACTGGCTGGTTCTCTTTTATCCACTCTAGCTGTCAGCAGCATTTGATCCCACGTACTGCTTTGCCTCGGAGCTCTCTGCCAACTCGGCCTCCAGACAGAACATCAGCTCTCCCACTCTCTGCCCACGTGGCTCAGCTCCTGGGGCCACATTGGTTTCTACCAGAGGTTTGGCATATGAGAGCCGCAGGTCAAGTCAGCCTGTGCAGGTTCTCACGGACTTTACTGGATGGAGTGCAGTGATGTCTACTGCTCACTTGCGTCTGAGGATGCTTTGTGCTATGATGGCAGAACGAAGTGGTGGCAACAAGGGGCGTGTGGCTCATGAGGGTGAAAACATTTACTGTGTGGTCCTAGTGAGAACGTGTGCAGAAAAATAGCGTGGACCATCTGGGGATGGCCACGCCTCCTCCCCACTGGCCACTCCCAGTCTCCCTTGATTCCCCTCATTTTCCCAACTGACTGCTAAGCCTCTGCCCTTGAACTCCTCCTATACTTTGGCTGAGTGCAACCAAACCCAGACACGCCCCCCCCCCCCCCCCCCCCCCCGCGCACTCCTCCATTTTATCTCTTTCTAGAAGGATCTCACGCGGCTGAGGGTGGCCTTGAGCTCCTGGTCCTCCTTCCTCAACATCTCAAACACTGGGATCACATTTAGGCACCACCAAACCTGACTTACGTCTATGCTTTCACATCCATGGGTTTAGGTCCAAGCTCCTCGATAAATGGCAAGGTCTCTGCTTCCAGTGGGCTTGAACTCCTGATGAGCCTGCAAGCCTGATGAGCCTGCAAGCCTGCTCCCTCAGCAGCTCCTCTCCTGTCAGTTAGTGGCGGCTTCCTACTTGCTCAGACCAAACACAGATGCTGCCTGGATTAGAAAGTGTCACAAGGTGGAAATGTACCCTGCCATCTTAGTGTCCTGAGCATGCTGGCTAGCCTGGCCTGACTCAGTTACCTTTGCCTACAATTTAGCTACAAAGTTATCAAAGATAAAGCCTACTTCTGTTATATGGCCTTTATCTATTTACTTGTTTATCTATTTATGAGACAGGGTCTCCCGCCAGTTGTCCTCTGACCCAGCTGCCCACATACCCACATACCATATACCTGTGAGCCTGGAAGCTGTAAATTTGAGCCATTTCTTTGCATAGAATACTTTCAAATTGACTGGTTCCCCACCCCCACCCCCCCTTTTTTTTTTCAGTTTTTGACACAGAGTTTCTCTGTGTAGCCCTGGCTATCCTAGAACTTGCTCTGTATACCAAGCTGCCCTTGAACTCAGATATCTACCTGTTCCTGCTTCCTTTTAGTGCTGGGACTAAAGGCATGCCCTGCCAGACCTGGCATTTCTAAATGGAAGGCATTGCAATCTTGTTTTCCTTTGGTTTGTAGAATCCAATACCCCTCTTCCCTGACCAGCGGTGCACAGAGAGGAACTGCCCGTATTTGGGTCATGACAACCAGAGGAATCAATCGTTGGTCCCAAGTCCACATGGGATCCTGTCACCTCTGTGGAAAGTCACAGCAGGACAGGACTTTTAATCTCAGAAATTCTTCCTTCCTCTGGACCCCCTGAGTCAGGGTTCACCTGATGGTCAGCACTGTTGCCCTTCTGGCCAGGTACAAGTCTCCTCTGTCATGATCAGGAGGCTTCTAGCAGCATGATTAACTCATGACCACAGAGGTGTGGGGCCTTCCTGCCCTTGGACTCCAGGATGCCTGCATGCCAGCCCTGTACAAACAGGCTATCATAGTCAAACTTTGCTCCAGGAGACTGAGTTTAATCCCTTGGCAGCACCCCCATCCGTTCGGTTTAGCTTTTAATCTTCTTGCAGTGTATTTGACTTCGGAAAGCTACAAAAATCCTAAGGTTCATGAAGAGAAACAGGACACTAGAGAGAATTACAGACACCTTGCACCCTGGCTCCAAGCCTGCCTAGTCACAGTTTCTGGTCTGAGTTTTTCCTATTCTTAATTTCTGAGACCAAGCTACCATTCCAGAGTGGCTCTTTATTGTGTGGCCATAGCCTTTCTGACTCTTCTTTCTTTCTCTTATTCTTTTTCCATGGTCACAATGCTCCTGCCACTCTTATTGGTTGCTGTGTGACTGGGCACTCTGAGGCTGGCTCTCCATCAGGCTTGGTTTTGGGAGGAGACTGTGTTGTACACTGGTCAAGAAGCTCTCTGAGCATCAGAGAAGAGGACAGGGAGTCACAAGGGTAATGGAAATTGAGACCATCATCAATATACAGCACAAGTCCTGGGCATCATGGGTAGTATTGAAACTGCCAAGTTGTCTGTGTGTCCAAGTCCCACCTGCCTCAGAACACCGCTGGTCAGGAGACAAAACTCAGGGAATTTGACCGTGGTATCCCAGTTGAGACAAAGAAAGATACCATCCTACAGAGGGGCCCTTGAGAAGAAGTTGGAACATTTGAACAGAAAAAGGCAGCCTGCCTGGCCTAGGAGGAATAGTTTCCACGAAGAGGCTGGTGTGGTGATGTACGCCTCTAATCCCAGTACTCAGAAGATAGAAGCAGGAAGATTGCTGTAAGTCTGAGGCCAGGCTGGCCTGCTCTACACAGCAGGTTGCAAGCTAGCCAGGGAATGATACAGTGAGACTCTATCGAAAGCAAACAAGAACAAGAAGGGTCCATGAAGAATTATGTGGAAATAACAGACCCTGTCCCCAGAAAAATTGACAGGGGGATATCAACTCTTTATAAAAATAGGATATCAGCTCTTTATAAAAACAGGGTTTCCGTGCTCTGGCTATGTGCAAGGCAGAACGGCAGCAGGGTACTCACAGAAACTCTGGAATCCTCACCGCATCCCCAGTAGGTAGCTACTGGAGACTGAACTCATTTTGCTGTTCTGGAAACAGCACAGGATCGGAAGGAAACTGCCAAAGCTGCAAGGCCAATACAGCTTCCTTAAGGTTTGTGTTCTGAGTATGCTGTGCTGACCCATCAGCCCCTAAAAACCCCCAAAGTAGTTTTAAGCCTGCTCTGACTGTTTGCCTCTCCCTCTCCGAGTGACAGCTGGTAAGGTACTGTGCCCAAGTCCTTTGAGGGCCAGGTGCCCCTGCCTGGCCCCTCTCCGTCCTCCCTTTGCCCTAGTTCTGGCATCTGGAACCTGGAAGGGTCCTGGCATGGTGCTGGCCAAAGAGCTTATGAGCTGAATAACAGCTGATTCCGTTTTGAGGTTAGTGGAATTTGGGAGGGAAGCAGGTGATTTCTTCCTGCCCTTAAGGCTGAGAATGTTTAGAATTTATCTTCTTGGTAACAAGTACATGAGCGCGCGCGCACACACACAAACACACACACACACACACACACACACACACACACACACACACACACAGAGAGAGAGAGAGAGAAAGAGAAAGAGAAAGAGAAAGAGAGACTCAGTTATTCTGGGGTCATTACCTTTCTTTCTCCTGCCCACATGCAGTTCACTCCAGATCTCCTCCTTTCCTCCTTCCTCCTCCTCTTTGGTCGGTCAGGGTACACACGTGCCCCTCAGGTGAGCAGAGAGCAGTTGGTTTAATCTGATAGCAGGGTGGAGGCCATTTAGCTGGGCTGTGCCCTAAGGCTCCCCTGGGCCTGATCCACTGCAAGCTTTTAGTTTCAGCAGCTCTTTAAACAACCTGCCTCACTCCCCTCCATTTTACAGATGTGGTAAATCTGATCTTTGTAATGACATCGTACAGCAAGTGGCCTCCTAGCTGGGCCCTACAAAGGACTCCTTTTGCACACTAATTAGAAGATCCAAAGGAAGAGTCACCATGCTTGAGCCACTGGTGCATTCCCCCGGGGGCAAAGTCAAGTTAGGATGATAGGAAGGTGCAGTCCATGAAGGGTGTAGTACCATACAGTAGTATTGCCAGCACTTCCAGAAGCAGTGGCAGGAAGATGAAGAGTTTGAAGTCAGCTGGGTTGCATAGGATGATTCTGTCTCCAAACTCAAATATAAACAAATATGTAAGTAAGTAAATAGCCAGGCATGTGGCTCGTGCCTGTAATTTCAGCACTGGGGCAGAGGCAGTAGAATTATAACAAGTTTGAGGCTAGCCTTGGGTCACAGAATGAATTCCAGGCTGGCCTTGGCTACCCAGTGAGACCTTGTCTAAAAAAAAAAAAAAAAAACCAAAGGAGCAGACAAACAGCAACAAATAGGAGCCGGTGAAGCAGTTCACAGTAGATGAA
Organism: Mus musculus; assembly: GCF_000001635.26. Taxonomy (NCBI): domain Eukaryota; kingdom Metazoa; phylum Chordata; class Mammalia; order Rodentia; family Muridae; genus Mus; species Mus musculus. Next base: position 53,001,049 of record NC_000071.6, read on the forward strand.
GTGTTTACAAGAGTTTGGATCCCCAAAGTCAACTGAGAGTCAGGTGGGCTTAGTAGCCCATATGTATTCCCAGTGCTTGGGGGTCTCTGGGCATACTGACTAGCTAAACTAGCAGGATCACTGAGCTGATTCAGTGAGAGACTCTGATTCAGTTAAGAAAGGAAGGAAGGAAGGAAGGAAGGAAGGAAGGAAGGAAGGAGAAGGAAAGAAGGAAGAGAGAAAGAAATGCTTCTTATAATCTTGAAAGCTCCACATATCTCACCATTTCCCAAATCCTTGATAAGCCTGGGATAGCTTTGGCTGTCCTAGAACTCTCTCTGTGGGGATAGCCTTGGCTGTCTTGGAACTCACTCTGTGGACCAGGTTGGCCTCAGAATCAGAGATTTGCCTGCCTCTCGACCTCCCGAGTACTGGGATTAAAAGCATGTGCTATTCTGCCCAGCTTTTCCCTTTCTTTTTGTTTTAAAAATTTTTATGTTTATGAATGCTTTGCCTGCATGTATGTCTGTCCACCGTGTGTGTGCAGTGCCTGTGGACACCAGAAGTGGTCATCAGATCACCGAGGGCTGCATTTACAGACAGTTGTGAACTTCCGTGTAGGTGCTAAGAATTAGTACCCATATCCTCTGGAAGAGCAGCCCTGAGCCATCCTTCCAGCCTCTTTAACTGCCCATGGCTGCACCCTGCTGATGAAATTGAATCATCCTGGAGTGGACGGTGCAGCCTCTCCTGTGCTTCCAGTGGGCAATGCAGCTAAGTGTTACTGTTTTAGATTTATGTGCTTATTTTATTAGTTGCATGGGTGTTTTGCCTGCATGTGTGTTTATGTGTATCACATGAACTTCTCATGCCCATAGAGGTCATAAGAAGGCATTGGATCCCCTGCATCTGGGGTTACAGCACCATGTGGGTGCTGAGAGTCAAACCCAGGTCCTCTGGAAGTGCACTTAAGTGCTCTTAACCACTGAGCCATTGCTCCAGCCTCCAGAGAGTTACTGTGAGGATTTAGATACATCCTGTCCCAAAAGTGTTGGTGTAAATGCTGATTCTTGAGCCCCATCTGTGGCCCACTGAGTCCCAGTTTGCATCTTAGCATGGTCTCAGACTGAAATGCACTAAGATTTCGGCTCACCTGAATCCCGAATCTCGAATTGCCTTTGGGCCCCTAGACTGTTGCTAACATTTCTATAGTGACCTACACTGAGGACTCTAGACTTTTGAAATGCTCTTATTTGTACTTTATCTTTTAACTTTTAACCTCAATGTGCCTGTGAGGTGGGCTTACTGGGAGCCTCGTTCTAGCAAGTGCAGTTAGCTCTGTTTCACCTACCAGATGCTGACCTACCATAGAGATGCTGCACTCCCGTAATCCCAGAACTTGGGGTGGAGATGGGATCATCAGAAGTTCAAGGCCGTCTTTGGCTCTTGAATGAGCTTGAGGCTAACCTCAGCTACATGACACACTGTCTCAGAAACAGAAGCAGGACAGGGCAGTTTGGCAGGTAAAAGGCTTTGCCTGTGAGGCTTACAAGAGAGTTTCAGGACCCGGATGAACACACACAGAGCCTGTCTTCTCCCTGCCTGCAGAATCAGTTTTCCATGAACACACCTCACGTGAGCGAGCAGATTGGTTTCTCCTCTTCCTTGCACCAGTGTACTCTGATGACGCATACCCCAGCTGGAAACCGGAAACCCAGAATTTGGACATGGAAAGATTTTTTTTTTTCCTGGTACCAGGTAACATGAGCCAAACAGCTTATATATAAAATTTGGCAGAAAGAGCATAGATAGCACATTCTGGGAAAGGTGGAAGTAGATGATCTTGGCTTCAAAACTGAGCCTGTGCCCACGCTGTAGGCACACAGCTCATGTGATCTGATAAAAATAGCAATCTGCTGAGAGAAGGCAGCTGATGGCAATCTAAAGCACCAGGGTATAAATTAGTGTCAGCTACCTGTTCAGCCATGCATTTGTCACGGAAGTGATTTGATTCCTCTGTTCTGTGCCGGGCGGTGGTAAATGTGCAAAATTACCCCTGGGAATTCAGGTTGCTCCAATCTTGTAGGGACACAGACTGGGGAAAAGAGGCTGGGCTGCTGTATACATTTGGTTAGGGTGAGTAGGAGGTACAGCAGGGCTGAGGAAGGGTAGAAGAGGAAGGTGAGAGGGATGAGTGTCATAGCACTCATGAAAACTGGGGAGAGGGTGAAAAATGACATCCTGTGCGCCGGGCAGTAGCAGCACACATCTTTAATCCCATCACTCAGGAGGCAGGGGCTGGTAGATCTCTGAGTCTGAGGTCAGCCTGGTCTACATAGTGAGTTTCAGGACAACCCAGGCTATACAGAGAAACCTTGTCTTGAAACAACAACAACAATAACAACAACAACAACAACAACACCAACAACAAAGGCCTGTCATTTTTCACCCTCTCTCACCCTGGAGTTTGTGGAAAGTAGGGTTCTAGGTCCAGACAGCAGACATTTATCCATGCTTTTCCTGATGCCAGTTTGTTCATCTAGCTCAGGCCACATCTACTTTCCCAAGTCTCAGTTCCCTGTGATGAAAACAGGCACAACAAGCTCCACATTGCACAATGGTTTTGAGGGGGTAAGCACACTGCCTAGCCCAGGTCAACCCTGTGCACTGGTGTACACTGGCCTTCGAACATACTAGCTCTAAGACCACAGTAGACAATCACTAATCACAGCTGGCACTGTTGACCATGTACTAGCCTGTGTGGTGGTCAGGAAGCGAGCAAAGTAGTTAATATCGATTGAGTGCCTTTAGTATAGTAGGTTTTTTTTTTTCCATTTTTGCCCAGCTAATTTACGTCTATACAACCCCTGGGGAAAGGTGCACTATAATTACTTCCATTTTATATTGAAGAACTTAAAGCAAGCGAGGTTAATTAAGTCGTTCAAGATTATACCCTTATGAGACGGCACATAGCAAGGGTGGGAGAGCATTTTCCTGGCATGTTTCAGGCTCCTGCTTCAATCGCTGGTACTGAAAAACATTTTTTTTCAATTAATTATCTTTTGGAAAAAGCCAATGTGTTACCTAGGTATAGTGGTCCATGACTGTAATTCCAACACTCGTGATATAGCAACAGGTGGGTTGGCATACATTCAAGACCAGCTTGGGATCTGTGTAACAAGCTCCAGGTCAGTAAGGATGACATAACCAACCAATCACCTAGCCAGCCAAACAAAACAACACAAAACAACACAAAAACCATGCACAATATAACAAACAAACAAACAAACAAACAAGCCAAACAAAACCTGCCAGACAAATTGGCACAGTCTGTTCCTAGAATCCACTGTGGCTCCAAGCCCTTCACCTGTGGCTTGTCACCATGTGGCGTGGGTCTACAGGACTCATGGGTCTTCACTACTGCCTTTTGCTAGAAAGCCTCAAAGACTTCTCCCTCCAAGAAAAGTGACTTGTCATCTGAGCAGCTGGAATTATTTTCACTACCAAGATTGCTGACTAATCTAGATGAGATTTACATTATTTGCTGAATTTGTGTCCCATGACATGTTATATTCCTCATAGCCTCATGGCCACAGGGTGCTTAGGTAATGCTGGCCTAAACAGAGCTGACTAGTTTGGTACGGTAAGCTGAGGGATGTCTCAGTGACTTTGGCCTTAATAGACACTGGATCTCAAATGGATGAGTAGATGACTAGCTAGATTGCTAGGTCGATAGATAGATAGATAGATAGATAGATAGATAGATAGATAGATAGATAATAAATAAGGCTGGAAAATGGCTCAGTGATTTAAAGTACTAGCTGCTTTTCCAGAGGACCCAGATTTGTTTCCCAGGACCCATATGGCAGCTCACAAACTTTTGTAACTCCTGTTCCACGGTGCCTGTTGCTGTGATTGGACACCATGACCACAGCAACTCTTCTAAGAGAAAGCATTTATTTGGAGGCTTGCTTACAGTGTCAGAGATTTAGTGCATTATCCTCATATAGGTAGTCACTGAGAGTGATATCCTGATGTGAAAGTATCTTTTATCTGCCTGATACAATTGTCATCTCTGAGGCTTACCTGCTTCCCTCTGCTAACCTAGGCCTAGTTTTGGAAGCTTCTAGCTTTCGTATAATCTAATCTAGGCCTAGAATGTTTTCAACCTCTGAGACTTACTGCTGAATAAGCTTACCCTTCCTAGTTCTCTCTGCTCTCTGGCTGGCTGATTCAACTCAGCTATTCTTGCTCAAACTCTTCTCCAAGCTGACTAATTCAAACTGGCTTCTTATGACTTCTGACTGAATTGCTGTGCTTGGCCTCATACTGACTTTAGCAATCTGTTCTAATCTTCCGGCTCCTTCTCATTTTCTGGGTTGTTCTGTCTTCACCTGAGGCCAGCTTGTTCTCTATGCAACCTTTTTCTTTCTCTGAGCTGAGCTCTTTTAAGCAGCCTCCCTTTTTCTTTCTCTTCTCATGAGAGTTGGGAATAAACTAGTCTGCCAAGTCTTTCTCTGATTCATCATTTTGTCTGTCACTCAATTAGACATCATTTTCAAGCTGATTCCTTATATAAACTAACTTTACCTTCATTTGGAATAAAGGTGTGTGCTAAGGGCATGTCTATATATTCTAACCAGAGTAGCCCTATAGCTGGATTAAAATCCCTCTACATATATCTGTTTGTAGTCAGAGAGACTCTGGGCCTGGTGTAGGGTTTCAAAGCCCACCCTGCAGTGACACACTTCCTCCAACAAGGCATACCTACTAGTCCTTCTAATCCTTTCAAACAGTTCTACTCCTTGGTTACTAGACATTCCAATATGAGCCTATATTCAGTTTAAATACAGAGCCCATTCTTATTTAAATCACCACACAGGGAATCTAACATCCTCTTCTGTCCCCCATTGGCACTTCACATAATGTGGTAAATAAATATAGGTACAGCCAAACATTCATACATATAAAAATAAAAATAAAAACAAAGCCCTTTCTTATCTTCTCTTCTGTCTCTTCTCTTTCTGATTTTTGGATTTATGGAGGCAGGGTCATATGTAGCTCAGGCCAGCCTTTAGCTCACTATGTAGCCAAGGTTGAGTTTGAACTCTGGATCCTTCTGCCTTTGCTTCCCATACACTGAGATTACAGGTGTGCCCCACAAGTGAAGTATGGCATTCTTTAAGCAAAAAGAGCACTGCCACCGCCAGGCATGGTGGCGCATGCCTTTAATCCCAGCACTTGGGAGACAGAGGCAGGCAGATTTCTGAGTTCGAGGCCAGCCTGGTCTACAAAGTGAGTTCCAGGACACCCAGGGCTATACAGAGAAACCCTGTCTTGAAAAAACCAAAAAACAAACAAAAAAACCAAACCACTGCCCAGAAATAGTAACTCCCCGGAAGGTGACAAGAGTCAGTTTCCATTTTGAAGAAGAAGGTCACTTCAGTGAGAATCCCACTACTCACTGATGCAATCCAGAGACCTGACTTTCTAGAAAGTTCTTCCTTATGTTGAAACAAAGTGGACTGAGGAGATAGCTTAAATGGGTAAAAATAATGCTGCACAGGCCTAATAACCCGAGTTTTGTCTCTGCAAGTCACAAAAATCCCAGCTCCAAATACCTGGAGTCTGTGTCTCTGCAGTCCCAGCATACCTACTTTGAGATGTGAGTCAGAGACAGGAGAATAACCTAGAAAGTCAGCTGACCCAGAGCTAACATCATCATCATCATCATCATCATCATCATCATAGTTGTCGTCGTTGTCATCATTATCACCACCACCACCACCAGCAGCAGCAGCAGGACTGTCTCAATAAGACGAAATGAAAAAACTAAAGTCTCAAAAGTTGTCCTCTGAGCTCCAGTCTCATCTGTGCACACACATAGCAATAAACAAACAAACAAACAAACAAACGTGAATAAATATAAATTAATAAATCAAGTCTCCTCTCCTCCCCTCCCCTCCCCTCCCCTCCCCTCCCCTCCTCTTCATTTATTTATTTTATTTATATAAGTACATTGTAGCTGTCTTCAGACACACCAGAAGAGGCATTAGATCCCATTACTGATGGTTGTGAGCCACCATGTGGTTGCTGGGAATTGAACTCAGAACCTCTGGAAACAGTCCATTCTCTTAACCACTGAGCCATCTCTCCAGCCCTTCTTCTTCTTCTTTTTTTTTTTTTTTCTCCTTTTTTGAGACAAGGTCCGTCCACCCCCCACCCCACCCCCGTACTCCTGGCTCTTCTAGTGTTCAGTATATAGACCCAGACTGGATTCAAACTCACAAAGATCCTCCTGCTTCTGCCTCCCAAGTGCTGGGTTTAAAGGCATTTACCACCATGTCTAGTTTAGGTATCATTCTTTTCCATATGACATTTAAATATGTCAAGAAAGCCAAGCTGGGTGGTGGTGGCTCATGCCTTTAATCCCAGCACTTGGGAGGCAGAGGCAGGTGGATTTCTGAGTTTGAGGCCAGCCTGGTCTACAGAGTGAGTTCCAGGACAGCTAGGGCTATACAGAGAAACCCTGTCTCGAAGTAAACCAAAAACAAACAAACAAACAAAGCCATTGTATTGGCAAGTGATTTCTCTCCCCTACCTTTTTTGTTTTTGTTTGCTCACTTATTTGCTTGCTTTGAGACATGGTCTCATTCTATAGCTCAGGCATTGGTCACAACCAACATTAAATGCTATAAATGCAGAAAACCTAACTCAGCTTATCGTAAGCAAGGACATTAATAATGAAGGGAAAATCTCCAGAGTTTGTTTTAGCCGTTGGTATCATTTGATCTGCAAGTACAATGCCAATAGGTCTTGAGAGTTTTCTGCAATATTTTTATTCTTGGTTAGAAGTTTGGTAACTCCTGAGAGCCCAAGTTCACATCCTCCCAAATTCATGTTCAACAGGAGAGAGGAGCAGAGCTTCCGAAGAAACTGAAAATCTCATTTCAGCTGAGCCAATAGCACATGCCTGTAATCCCAACACTTGGGGGCTAACAGCAGAAGTTCAAATTTACCTTCCACTCCAGAGCAACCCCAAGGCCAGGCTGAGTTGACTCCTGTGCCCCCGAGAGTCTTATTACATCACTACCCTTGACTCCATCACATGCCTGCCTTCAAACCTGATTGGTGTAAGAACACAAGTTGTCTACTTAGTCAAGTCAACCTCCCAACTCTCATAAGAGCGGTGGTACCACCACTCAAAATTTAAGTAAGGGAGCAGTATATTCTAGAAGGTCAGAGTGCTGGTGCCCAGTGGACTGGCAATGGAGCCAGCAATGTTCTCTTCTTCCTCCTCCTCCCCCTTCTCCTCCTCTTCTTTTCCCTCCTCCTGTTGCTCCTCCTCCTTCTTCTTGTCTTCTTCTTCCTCTTCCTTCTCCTTCTTCATCTTCCCCACAACCTTGATTTTTCTTTTCTTTTTTTCTTTTTTCTTTTTTGAGACAGGGTTTCTCTGTATAGCCCTGGCTGTCCTGGAACTCACTCTGTAGTCCAGGCTGGCATCGAACTCAGAAATCCACCTACCTCTGCCTCCCGAGTGCTGGGATTAAAGGCAAGTGCCACCACTGCCTTTAATTTTACTCTTTTTGAAATAGAGTCTTACTCTATAGTTTAAAATGTCCAGGAACTCACTATCTGGCCTAGGAGTTTGCCACCATACCTGAGTCAACCAATTTTTCTTGTTGTTGCTGTTGCTGTTGCTGTTGCTGTTGCTGTTGCTGTTGCTGTTGCTGTTGCTGTTGCTGTTGCTGTTGCTGTTGCTGTTGCTGTTGCTGTTGCTGTTGCTGTTGCTGTTGCTGCTGCTCCTGCTGCTGCTGCTGCTGCTGCTGCTGCTGCTGCTGCTGCTGCTGCTATTGTTGTTTTTCCCTTGAGATCTGAGGTTAGTCTAGAACTCTGTAGCTGAGGATAACCTCTGATCCTATTTCCCTCTCCTGAGTGCTGGATTTACAGGTGTGTACCACCATGCTAAGTTTATGTGGTGCTGGGGACTAAACCCTGGCTTCCTGCAAGCTAAACAAGCACTCTGCTGATGGACTCCCAGTCCCACTTGTCTTTTAAGTCCCCACTTAGAGACAAAGGATCCAAAGTGCAACTGGAGGGGCTCTGTGCAAACCATACATTTAGAAGGTGGCAGAGCCACAGTGTGCGCATGCTTGACTGTGAAGCCTCACTCACAGCTTCTAGGGGAATTCTGATGACTGGAATTGAACCGTAACAAAGACATCTCCACTTTCAGTGATTCAGTAACTGCGAGTGACAAAGTAACCAGTGTTAAGCCTCAGTGGTTGATAACCTCCCCCAAAAATGTTTCCTGTGAGCTACATGTTTCAGCTGGAATTCCTGGCAGAGGTAACAGACCATTTCCACAAGTGGCCAGAGACTCACCAGGGTCTTCCCAGCACTGGGGCAGGTGCAGCCATAACGGGAAACAAGTCACTCCTTCAAGGGGATTTTCATTTCCTGGTAGAGATCTGGTGCTGCCTGGCAAGGGTCATTATCTGAAGCAGTCTCAACAGTATGTGTCCAGCGCGGACTCTCTGGCCATCAGTGCTGCTGTGGCACGCATCACAGGGGACTGCTTTAAGACAGAGATGGGATTGCCTCTGCACCCAAGGCACATCTCTGCTGTTGGCTCTGCATACTGCTACACATCTCTATTGTCTGACTGAGAGTAGCTGAATTGCCACCACGAAGAGACCTGAGAAAATTAAACTACATCCTTGTATTGGTTCCTCTCCTCATTGTTGTGACAAATTACCTGACAGAAGTGACTTAAGGGTTTATTGTGGGTACAGTCCAGACCACATTGAGGCTGTCATGGGGACATGAGCTTGAGGCAGCTGGCCAATGGCACCTGCAGTCGGGAGCGGGAAGAGGGGAAGAGATGTAGAGATGTGTACTGGCGCTCACCTTACTCTCTCCTCTTAATTCAGTCCTATACCCAGCTCACGAGGGGGGGGGTGGAGAGGGGGCTGCCACCTATTCAGCTAACACAGTCTAGATGGTTTAGCTTGGGTGATTCTAGATTCTGTCAAATTCAACAATCATTAATAGCTACCACATCTGATACTGGGAAGTTGGTCCCATATGTAATCTGCTTGCCACAGAAACATGAGGACTTGAGTTAAGTCCCCAGTAGCCACATAGAAAAGTCAGTCTCAGTGCACGTGACCCCAGTATCAAGGAGAGAGGAGGATCCCCGAAGTCTAGATGAATCAGTAGATTCAGATTCAATTAAAAAACAAACAAACAACAAAACCCCAAAACCAAAAATCCCCTATTTCAGCCAGGCATGAACACCTTTAATTCCCAGCACTTGGGAGGCAGAGGCAGGCCAATCTGTAAGTTTGAGGCAGGCCAATCTGTGAGTTTGGTCTACAGAGTGAGTTCCAGGATAGCCAGGGCTACACAGAGAAAACTTGTCTAAAACACACACACACACACACAAATTAAAATTTTTTTAAAAATCTATTTTTTAATAGCCATTATGCCAACAGGAGAATAAATTGTGATGTAACTACACATATACTCATATGTGAAATACCAAGTTAAAAGACTAAATTGAAGCACAGTGGTTGTGGTACATGGCTTTAACTCCAGTCCTCAGGAGGCAGAGGCAGGTGGACCTATGAATTTGAGGCCAGGCTGGTCTACAGAGGGTGTTCCAAAATAGTGAGGGCAACACAGAGAAACCCTGTCTCAAAAAACTGTAATAATAAAAATAATAAAGAATAAATTGAGGTGGCCACTTATCACCATTAACAAATCTAAACAAGGTAGGGTTGGGCCAGGTAGTGGCTCTCCTCTCTAATTTCACAACTTAGCAAACAGAGGCAGAAAGATCATTACAAAGACACAAGCAGACAGGGGCTGGCATCACATGTGGCATTCATGAAATCCTGGATTGGAATCTCAGTGCCACACAGGTTGGTATATCAGTGCACGTTTGTAATCCGCAGCACTTGGAGGGAGAGGCGGGAAGGCCTGAAGTTCAGTGTCATCTTCTGTATGTTGTGTGTTTGCGGCCAGCTCAAAAGCAAACTCAAACCAATCACAACATCATCAAAATAAAATTGACAAATGTTGAAGCAAAACATAGAAGGATATACGGAAAGCCAAGGCCTGGTTGGTGCCAGGCTATGTGTAGCATGAAAATAAGCGTGCACACATGAGTGGTTGCAGATGACAGGACCCAGGAAACAACACCAGCATCCAGATAACAAGCCATTGGGATGGAGGGAGGGGCTTCCATTGGGATGGAGGGAGGGGAAACGCAGGCATGCCAGCTACACCTCTACTCAGGCCTCCTAAAGAGGAAACAGACAACTCTACCTGGAATGCTGTATTAAGCTGGGTGTCACGCAGAGACAAGGCACTTTTGAAAACTCTATAGCCTAGGCTGGCTTTGAATTCACTATGGCCTAGGTTTCTGTTGCAGACTGGGGATTGGGGTTGGCTGTTGGAGATTCTATTGATGAAAAACAGATGTGATTTTTTTAGCTGTTCTTCAATACAGCACAGGATTGGAGCAGATGGCATGCATGGTCTCAATAGACTGCGCTCAGCTACACGGACTCAGGGAAGGCAATGCTATGCTGATGAAAGACCCTGACTCTCTCAGGACTTGTTCTGTGGCTTCACCACTTGGTGGAGTGTGAAGTCACCCTCCAAGATGTTGGGTTTTGTTTGTTTGCTTTTGTTTTCAATAAGACAAATGAGATGGTGGTGAGGATAAGCCTCCTAACTGGGCTATTACGAGAACCAAATGACACAGAAATGACAAGATGAGCAAACGCAACTGTGCTTCAATGTCTCAGGGCCTTGCCTTTGGACTGGGGCCATTCAAACTCCTTTGCCTTCTTTGCAAGGTCTTCCTGCTTCTGCTCCCAAGAACTGGGGTTGAAGACTCTGAACTCCAGGCTATTGTTCTCCTCTCATTGACCTTCAATTTCATCTCTCTCTGCTGCTTCTGCTGGGATCACAGGTGTGTGCCGCCATGCCTTTTATGCAAAGGGATCAAATGCAGGGTTTTGTGCACACTAGAAAAGCACTCTGTAGATGGAGATAGGGTCAGAATAGCTCAGGATGACTTGGAACTCGCAGCAGCTCCCCCCCCCCCCCCCCCCCCGCCTCGCCATCCCCTACCCGAAAAGTGCAAGAGAACTACAGACATGAGCCACCACACTCAGTTCAGGAAACACAGCTGTTAATCTATACGTGTGGCTCAGGCCTGGCAGGAGGATGGAGACCAACTTTGGGTACTCCATTAGAGGTTGTCTTTTAACCAATATGAAAACAAGCGCATAGTGGTTGCACGTGCTTTTAAGCCCAATGCTGGGGAGGCAGAGGCAGGCAGATCTCGGATTCAAGGCCAGCCTGGTCTACATAGTGAGTTCCAGGATAACCAAGGCCAAACAGGGAAATCCTGTCCAAAAACAACCCCCCCCCAAAAAAAAACCCCAGAAAAGCAGAAAGGAAGGAAGGGAGGGAGGGAGGGAGGGAGGGAGGGAGGGAGGGAGGGAGGGAGAGAGAGAGAGAGAGAGAGAGAGAGAGAGAGAGAGAGAGAGGAGGGAAGGAGGGAGGGAGGGAGGGAGGGAAGAGAGAGGGAGGGAGGGAGGGAGGAAGGAAGGAAGGAAGGAAGGAAGGAAGGAAGGAAGGAAGGAAGGAACAAAATAAAACCCCTAACCAACAACCCCAGCCATCTGGTTCCAGACTCTGTGTCCAGTCTCAAAAGAGACAAAACATTCACTTGCAAAGACACAGTACATATTTTTAACTCTTAATTCCAAGGTGGAAAGGTAGATGGAGAGAGGGTGGGGATGAGTACCAAGGTCCTAGCCAGTGAAATGACAAGCACATATTATGGGTAGATCTAGGGCAGCACTGGGTGGATCTTGAAGCCACTGATGCTATCTGTTGTCACACTGTGTCCAGGCAGGGGTGGAGCACGAAAGGAAGAGGAGTCTGCAACACAGCAGATTTTTTTTTTAATAGTTGATAGTCACTATCTCCTGTCTTAGCTGCCGGAGGGCTGGGCCAATCCTCTGCTTAGAAATCAGTTTTACATTAGTTTGTTTGTTGAGATAAAGCCTCAGTTATTATGGGCCAGATTTGAACTTGATTTGTAGCCCAGGACCACCTTGAACTCCTCTGTTCCTCTAGCCTCTAGCTGAGATCATAGGCATGCCCCAATGTGTCCGGCTTCTAATCAGTTTTGGTTAATGGTATAAAGGGAATTCGTCATTAGGTATCTAGATATTCAGGCTGGGAAGTCAGGTAGGCACAGAGGAGAACCGTGCAGACAAGGTCCTGGGCATGATGGCAGTATCCTTTGCTTCTCTGGCTGAGCTCACAGCCGTAACTTTCATTCCAGCACACAGAGGTTCAAGGACAATCCACAGAAGTTGTTTCTCTCTTTCTAACGTGTGTGCTCTGCCCAGGGATTGAACTCAGATCAGGAGACCCGGTGGCCAGAGCTTTTACCTTGGAGCCATCTTGCCTGTCCACATATCTCTTTTCCCGAATGCTTGGGACTACTTTTCTTCCCCACCCCCCTCTTCCTCCTCCTCTTCCATCTTCTCTTCTTTTTCATCTTCCTCCTTTTCCTTCTCTTCTTCCTTCTCCTGCTTCTCTTCCTCTTCCTTCATCCATGCCTCTTGATATTGTTGGTTTAGTTTGGCTTTTGAGAAAAGTTCTAATCTCAAACTCACTACAAAGTGGGGGAGAGATGACTTCCATCTTGATCCTCCTACATTCACCTCCCCTATGCTGGCATTACAGCACGTACCACCACACCCAGTTGAGAGTACCAGGGGCCAAACCCAGGGTTTATACAAATGAGACAGCATCCTGCTAACTGTTTTGTTTGTTTTGAGTCGGAGCCTTACAGTGCAGCCTAGACTGCCCTAGAACTCACTACATAGCCTAGGTTGGCTGAACCTTACTTTTCTGCTTCGAGTGCCGAGTCTAGGTCCTCTTTCCCACTGTTCACGAAGGGAGCTTTGCAAGTACTAAGAGAATCAGGCAGCAGATACTGGTACCCAACTGATAATTCTTTTCCCACAAAATATATGTAACAGTACAAGTCCACTTAGAATATAGGAGCTCTTTCAAGTAAATGTGCATCTTATTAAATGTAAGTGCCTACATGCCTTTGAAAAATAACAGAAGTAACTAGACACATGTGTTCGTTCATGTCCATGACCTCAGTGGAGGCTAATGCAACAGGAATGTTGAGGTGGGGGGCATCCTGTGCTACATATTATTAGACTAGCCAAAGATAATACTTGTTTGAGGAGATGTTGAGGAATGTTGAGGTGGGGGGCATCCTGTGCTACATACTATTAGGCTAGCCAAAGATAATACTTGTTTGAGGAGATGTTGAGGAATGTTGAGGTGGGGGGCATCCTGTGCTACATATTATTAGGCTAGCCAAAGATAATACTTGTTTGAGGAGATGGATCTTGGTTTTTGTCTCCTTGAGACAGGGGTGAAAAGAGGCAAGGCCCTGAACCTTAAGACTTTTCTGTGTAATGGTCAGGGCCTCTATACAATTTTCTAGACTTACTACCAAAGAAAAATGTTGACCCTTCAATAAAAATGTCTTCTGAATTTCAAGATAAGAGCAACAGAGCATTAAGTTAAAGGTGAGGACATACACTGAAACAGGCCCTGTTCATTGTGAGGAGACACTCCTCAACACCAGAGGATATTGGTGGACAGACAATGGCCACACTGCTGGAATCCCTCCTTCTTTGTTCTGAGAAGTTAGCCAAGCAGGGTACTGGGTGATGCCTGTAGAAGATAAGATACTGCCTCAGTATAAGAGCACCCTCCTCTAGCAAGACATGGCTCCAGCCCTGGAGACACTCAATCTAGTGAGGGAGATGATAGCTCTGCACGCAACAAGACCCCAGTGCAAGGGAGATGCATGGAGCACTATGTTTGGAGAGATGGGGCCTGGACATCCTAAACATGGGCTTTATGTGTGATAACGAGACATGGGCAGGACTGGATTTTACACTGTCACAAAGGCAAAGATGGAGCAGGCCTGGCTGTGGCCAGAGAGTATGATTATACTGCTCCACAGAGACATTCCCAGGTCCAGAGATGGGACCACAGTAATTGGTATCAGGCACTGGGAAAGGGCCCCAAAATTGGCCTTAACTTAGAGATGGTTCAGAGCAGATTGGTGATGATGGATAGGATTAGAAGGAGGAGGGTGGGTGTTAAAGCCGAAAGAAGAGGCAAAGGTGACTACTTGGCTCTGGATGAATAGGCATAGAATAAAAAGGCTTTTTTTTCCCCCTTTTTATTGTGTTCGGAGGGGTGGGGGAGTATGTGAGGTGGTGGTGTGCTTCTGAGGGCCTGAAGACAACTTGCAGATTTTGGCTTTCTTCTTCTTTGTTTTAGTCATGGGCCAGCCTCTAGATGAGTCCCCTGCCTCTATCTCCCATCTGCATTAGAGATGCTAAAGTTACAGATGTGTGGCTTCCCAAATCTGGCTTTTTTAAAATTGGCTCTCAGGATTGAACTCAGTTTCTTTGGCTTGTATGGCAGGAGTGTTTACATGCTCAGCCATCTGGAAAGTCTCAGTATTCTTGTTCTCTTCCTTCCTTCCTTCCTTCCTTCCTTCCTTCCTCCCTTTTTCTTTCTTTCTTTCTTTCTTTCTTTCTTTCTTTCTTTCTTTCTTTCTTTCTTTCTTTCTTTCTTCCTTTGGCTCCAAGGACCAAGGCCAGGGAAGTTGCCATGGGGAAAATGGGGGGGGGTAAGTTGGGGGGTAAGAAGAAAGAGAAAGGGGTGTGGACTCAGAGAGAGAGGGGGAGAGAGAAAGAGAGAGAGAGAGAGAGAGAGAGAGAGAGAGAGAGAGAGAGAGAGAGAGAGAGAGGAGAAGCAGTAGCAGCATTCTTATTTTCTGAGACCTTACTCGTATAGGTAAGGGTGACCTCAAACATGCTATACAGCCATGGATGACATTGAACTCCCAATCTTCATGCCTATCCTCCCTAGTGCTGAGACTACAGACACATACAACAACACGTTTTTATACAGGGTTAGGGAATGAACTCAGGGTTTTCTCCATGCTAGGCAAACCCTCTACCGACTGAGCCACGCACCCAACCCTCTGAAACGCAAGTTGAAGGAAACATTATGGATGCTATCATTAATTTTGTAAACCAACAGAAACATGTGAGAATGACATCACTAAACATTAGTTTCCCTCATGGCTTCTTTCTTTGTTCCAGCCAGCCCAGTTCCACCCCAATTGCTATAGCCCAAGAAAAAGCACAAAAGAAACACCATTTTTATCAGAAACTGAAAACTTAGAGGTAAGGTGAGTAGACTGGGTTTTCTGTCTCTGAGACAAGAGAGACTACCCAACTGTTGGAAAGGGAAATGTTAGGTTTAAAGTTCTCTCTAGCCTGGTGTGGGAACACACAGCACTCAGGAGACAGAGGCAGGCAGATCTCTGTGAGTTCCAGACCAGCCTGGTCTATATAAAGAGTTCCAGGACAGCCAGGACTACATACTGAGAACCTGACTCAAAAATGTTTTTTTGTTGTTGTTTTAAGTATTTAAAGGTTTAACTGCTTAATAGTCACCTTATATACACAAGGTCCTTGAAACAATTAGCACGTGGAAAGATTTGTGCGGCCCATAACATTCTCCTTACTTAGGAGGCATTGGGCAGACTTCATAATGTGGCCTTAAAATAGTCTCTAATCACGTCCTGATCTGGGAGCTGTAAGTCTGGAAGCCCAGTCACTCACCTGAGCAACAATTAGCATGAAGCCAACCCGTGTCCGGTTCTCATTTCACACTTTATAAGCCCTTTAGTTCTACTTCAGCAGTAATGGAGGGGAACTATTTAAGTATTTATATATGCCAAATCACACAGGCAACTCTTGGGGCAATAGCTGGGATAGAGTTTAGCAGGGGAATTCTTGTCTGTTGAAACACACACACCAGCAGCTTTCCAGCTGCACTTAGAGCACAGCACAGCCCTTTTCCTTCCCTTCCATGTTGGGCTATCCGTGATCACCCCTGAAGCTGTGTGATTTTCATGGCTGGATTTAGGAGACCAATACTGTAACCGTGATGCCTGATGCCGTAGGTTCAGACTCCTCCTTGCATAGTTTCCTGTGGCAAGGCAAACTGCTGCAGTAGTGGTTGGTTCAGGCAGATCAAAAGAAACTCCCTCCCTCCCTCCCTCCCTCCCTCCCTCCCTCCCTCCCTCCCTCCCTCCCTCCCTCTCCCCATCCCCTCTTCTCTCTGTGTTTCTCAGTGCTGAGCCTGGAACCCAGGGTTCTACATATTCTAGACAAGTGATCTCCCATAGACCCTGACCCTTACCCCAATGACACAGATCCCACTGACCTGTTAAACGCTGTAGTGACGCACTTGTCCTACAGGTAATTGCTTGGTGAATTCAGGTTTTGAGCCTGGATAAATTACACGACAGGCCTAAATGCCCGTGCTCGTCTCTTCTCTCTGTCTCTCAGATGCTGCTTTGTTGCTGCTGCCCGTCTCCTGGAAGATATGTCCTCAGAAGTTTGAGAGACCCAAGCTGGCCCCAAGGAGCTGCATGTGTGAGAAAATCTCTCTATTTCTTTCTTCCTCCCCATTCCCCGGTATTAGGAACAGAGCTAGAATGTGTGCCTGTTGGGCAAGCATTCAGGTATGTCCTAGGCTGCTGCTATCACATCTCTTCTTTCTTTCTATTTTTGAAATTAAAATATAATTATAGTTGGGTGGTGGAGGCACATACCTTTAATCCCAGCACTTGGAAGGCAGAGGCAGGTGAATTTGAAGCCAGCCTGGTCTACAGAGTGAGCTCTGAACAGTCAGGGCTACACAGAGGAAACCCTGTTTTAAAGACATACATATAATACATATACACATATGTATGTATATATAATTATATGTATATATGATATCATATATTATATAAGTATATTATATAAACATTTTATTATAATATTTAATATTATTTATATATAATTTCTCCCTTCCATTTCCTCCTTCCAACCTTCTCATGTATCCTACTTGCTCTCATTTTTCCTTCATTGTTGTGACACACACACACACACACACACACACACACACACACACACACGCGCGATTTCAGGTCTCAACAAGTTCTGTGTTCAGTAAGGGATCCTGCCTCAAAAAAGACGAAGAGCTGCTCAGAGAGACAGTGATGTGCATGGGCACACACAGACACACACAGAGAAACATTTCTATCTTATTCTTGTTCCTGGGGTTGAAGAATGACAGAATGGTTCTAGAAACTCAACCCAGTATCATCTTAACTGGGCTTACACGCATGCCTGTGATGTATGAAGAGTAACTGGACTCTGTCCCACAATTTCTTGCTGGAAGCAGGTGAACGTTTTATGAGCAATCTTTAGGGGAAGATGCCAGGTGCTCAAAGGCACAGAAATTAATCCTTCAAGGACATCAGTGATTCAGAGGGTGTGACCAGTGTCCCAGATTCTCTCTTGGAGCTGAGTAAGACAGTTGCTGTTCCTAGAGCAATCAGCAAGAGACTTCTGGTCACATAGCTTCTTGTCAAAGTCTCAATGGAGGTCACTCTAGGATGACAGAGAGTGACGCCCATTGAGACTAAAACAGCTCCAAATCTTCCAGTGACTCAGTGATGGTCTGTGTTCAGTTATCGAATCTAGTCTTCAGGGCAGAGCCCTTGATTGCTAAACAAAGGAGAAGAAAGCCATCTCATCCATCAGGAACTGTAACTCCATGGCTGACATAATCTTCAGATCCTATAGGACAGCTTTCTGACCAGCTACCAGGCACACAATAGCTCCTTCTACAAACCAGGAGTTCTCTCTAATAGCTCATTGGCAAGAGAATGCAATTGTTTGGTTTCCTCTTGGGAAGTTGCCAATGATTCTCTGAGGCAAGAAGTCTTCATCTGGGACAGGACAACTGTGAAGTCCAGGAGGATGAGACAGAAATGCAGGTAGTAGGGAGGAGAATGACGTTATTTGAATCTTCCTCAGCCAGGCTTCATGAACACCCACCATCTTCCATTCCCCTGTCCACACACTGCTTAGCCCAGCATTCTAATGTATGTTTACACATATAACAACATCTATTAGAACTTACAACTGTTTTGCTTGTTTAAATAGCTCCTTGTCTGTGGTCTCTTCTTTATTAAAGATGAAAATACCATTTTTCTTGTCTCCTTCGTTCCTCAGCACCCATGCCTGGCTTATGGCAGATAATCAGTATACCTTTACTGAATAAAAAAGTGAATGAAATGCAAATGAACTGTGTGTGAATCTTCTATTAGGCCCTATAATTTTTATTTTAAATAACTAGACCCTAGGGTTAGAAATTTACTAATACGAAGCTGGGTGTGGAGGTACACATGCTGAGTCCTAATACTCTGGAGGCAAAGGCAGGCAGATTTCTTTGATTTTGAGGCCAGCTTCATCTACATAGTGAGTTCTAGGACAGCCATAGCTACATAGTGAGACCTTATGTCAAAACTAACAAGAGCTGGAGAGATAGCTCAGCAGTTAGGAGCACTAGCTGCTCTTCCAGAGGTCCCAATTTCAATCTCCACCTACATGGTGGCTCACAACAGATTATAACTGTAATCCCATGGAATTTTGTGGGGCTGTAATAGCCGAGGACTATGGAGGAAGGTCATGGAGAACTTCAACTATGGATGTCAGATGAGGATATCTCAGGAGTTGGCTCTCTCCTCCTTCCAACCTGGTTCCATAAAGTCAGCTCTCTCACCATCAACCCTACCTTATCCTGACACTCCTTGTTTGACCTTATAAGGTTTCCACCCTGCCCCCTACAGTCTCTGAATATGCAGACGAAGCATCTTACAATGCCTCTGTCCTGCCCAATGGTGTATGGCCACATAAACCTTGCCCCAGAGATAGTGGCCACCTACCTAGGGGCATAAATACCCCTCCCTCCTCCCCACCCACAAGAAACAAACCAGTTTTATGAAGCTGTTATGAGTGTGTTATCTTTGCCACACAACCCAATTCCCTTTTCTGGTATGCAAGTATACATGCTGACAAAACACCCATAGATAGATAGATAGATAGATAGATAGATAGATAGATAGATAGATAGATAGACAGACAGAGATAGGTATAATAATTCGTTGTTGTTTTGTTTTGTTTGTTTTGAAACAAGATTTCTCTGTGTAATAGTTCTTGCTGTGCTAGGCTGGCCTTTGTCTCCTGCGTGCTGTGATGCACATTCAACTCATAAATCTTAAAAACAAACAAACAGGCAAACAACAATAACAAAGATACTTAATAGAATGAGGGCTGTAGATGCGGCTTAGTTGGTATATTGTTTGCCTGGCTACCATGTATGGAGCCCCAAGTTCATTCCCTAGCACCAAATAAAGCTGGGTATCTTAGTTACCTTTCTGTTGCTATGACAAAAGCCATGACTGTGGCAACTTATAAAAGAAAGGATTTGAGGCTGGAGAGATGGCTTAGTGGTTAAGAGCACTGATTGCTCTTCCAGAGGTCCTGAGTTCAATTCCCAGCAACCACATGGTGGCTCACAACCATCTGTAATGAGATCCGGTGCCCTCTTCTGGTGTGTCTGAATACAGCAACAATGTACTCACATATATTAAATAAATCTTTACAAAAAAAAAAAAAAGTCTATGTATGCAAAGATCTGAATCCCAGGGCTCAGTGACCACAAGCAGTGACTGGGCAAAGCTAAAGGCCCAGAGTCACTCCCCAGAAGCCAAAGGAAGGAGAGGATTGGCTCCGCAAGGCTACAGTGTTATCCAGTGGCAACCCTACAAGCAGTATACTCCCCCAGTATAATCACAAAGAAAAAAAGAAAAAAAAAAAAAAAGAAAAGAAAGGATTTAGCTGGGATTACCGTTTTGGAGGGTTAGAGTCCACGATGGCAGAGCAATAGCATAGTAGCAGGAACAACTGAGAGCCTACATTCTTTTTGCTGTTGTTGTTTGGGTTTTGAGGCAGGGTCTCTCTATGTAGTCTTGGCTGTCCTGGACTGTGCTATGCAGATTTGGCAGATCTTAAATTCACAGAGATCCTCCTGTCTCTGTCTACCAAGTGCTGGGATTAAAAGTATGCCTGCATAAGAACTTATATCCTGAACCACAAGCGAGAGGCAGAGAGAGAACACTTGGAATGGCAAGCATCTTTGAAACCTTAAGACCTGCCCCCCTCCATGGGCTGGAGAGATGGCTCAGTGGTTAAGAGCACTGACTGTTCTTCCAGAGGTCCTGAGTTCAATTCCCAGGAACCACATGGTGGCTCACAACCATCTGTAACCATATGATAGTATACTCTTATACATTAAATAAATAAGCTCTTAACCCCCACCCCCACCCAGTGACATACCTCCTCCAATAAGACTACACCTCCTAATCCTTCCCAAACAGTTCCATCAAATGGGGACCAAGTATTCAAGCATATGAATGTATGGGGGCTGTATAGAGTTATATATTGGGTTTAAGGCCAGACTGGAATACCTAAGACCCTGTCATAAAAAAGGAAATAGAATTTCCTGAAATAAATTGTTTACTTTTGTGCCATTTTGTTGTCTCTTCTATCTGGACAGTAATCTAGCAAGGCATGAAGGCACACACATGTAACTACAGCACTCTGAAGAAAGTTAGCCAGGCATGGTGGCACATGCCTTTAATTGCAACACTTGGTTAAGGCAAACAGATCTTTGTGAGTTCGAGTGCATCCTGATCTACCTAGGTAGTACCTAGGACTATAAAGTGAGACTATCACAACAAACTAAGCTACTAGCTTGTCCACAAACTAGTCTACTAAGTTCACAGAAGTGTGAAGACCTTATTCCCACCATTATGAATGCATTCACCTTTTCATTCTCAAAGATTTTAGCATCTTCTCCTGTCGCTTCATCCCCTTGGCTCCACCTGATGGTGTCAGACACCATGACAGTTGTCTATATGTTAAGAGAAACTGATCTGGCCAGGACATTTCTTGAGGCAACACACCTGCTAAGCTTTGCCTGTACCTCATACTTTTCTGGAAGGCTCTCCCAAAACTCCATTGTCTTAACCTCACCTTCTCTGATCCTAACCTCACCTTCTCTGATCCTATTTCCTACTAACCTTTACATGAGCTAACAATCACTTATTTTACAGGGTTTTATAAGGGTTAGCTGAGTGGAGCATCATAAGTACTATCAAAATGTTCTCTCCCTCTCCCTCTCCCTCTCCCTCTCCCTCTCCCTCTCCCTCTCCCTCTCCCTCTCCCTCTCCCTCTCCCTCTCCCTCTCCCTCTCCCTCTCCCTCTCCCTCTCCCTCTCCCTCTCCCTCTCCCTCTCCCTCTCCCTCTCCCTCTCCCTCTCCCTCTCCCTCCCCCTCACTTTATTTTTGAGTCAGTGTGTCAAGTAGTCTAGTAGTGCAGGCTGGCCTCTAACTTCATATGTAATCTCAGAACATCTTGAGTTCATGATCTTCTTGCCTCTGCCTCCTGAGTGCTAGAAGTACAGGAATCAATCACCACACTCAATTTTATTAGAGACAAGCTCTCACAAGATATATAGGCGAGGAACTCCATATATAGCCAAGGCTAGACTGGAACTCTATATGTAGCCAAGGCTTGCCTTGAACTCATGCTCCTTCTTGTGCTACCCTCAAGTGAGGAGATTATAGGTACATGCCTCCATGCTCTTGGCTTCACAGAATAGAAAAAGGATGTCCATAGACCTCAGGATTTCTTCATTTGTCCAAGCACTGAGGGATTAATGATCAGCACTATTTCAAAGTTCTATGCAAGGAGCTAATTAGTCCAGCTCAGGTCTGAGGTCTTCTCTGGTCCAACCAGTTGGGTTGGGGGTAGGGAGAACACAGTCTAAGCTTTCCACCAGAGTGGAAAGGCAGAAGATCTTTGCATAGCAGGATGAGGACTTCCTGTAGCATTTGAGCCCTAGGCTATGTGGCTCACACGTCGCTACCTGTCCTGAACAGTTTGTCCTTAATGCATTAAGGCACTGAGATCTCCAGTCTAAACTCAAGGGAGCGGGTCTAACCTGGCATCCTATCAAATACCTGGGTTTCAGAAACTCCAGTGATGGCAACAGGACATGTACCACCTGAGGTGAGAAGCAAGCTTCACCTGTGCAAGTGACCCCTGTGACCCTGGAGGAGGAGGATAGCCTGTGTGGAATTGGTGACCTTAAGAAGCAACACACCTGTAAAGAAGGAGTGAAAATCCAATTCCTGGCATCAGGGGTGCGTGGCCTACATTCAGTGTGACCTCTGCTCTTGGGGGTTCTGTGGGAGAAGAGAGGCTGAAAAATGACAGAGGTGGGGTGGGGAGAGCGCAAGAAAGCAGCCCACTCATTAACACCACAGGTGTAGAGGTTTGCTGACCTGAGCCTTCTTAAGGACCCTTTTAGGGACAGAGTGACAACTAGGGATCTGCACACCCTGTTCACTATCCTGTGTCTCTTGTTGCACAAGGTTCTGAATCTAGTGACCAAGCCAGGAAGGAGTAAGTAAATTCCTATCAGAAGGGCTGTGGTTTGGTGCCCCTTGGACTCCACATTAATCCCAAATGTGAGCTGCTGGCTGCCACAGCCTCCCCTGCCCCGCCCCAACCCCTCCAATGAACCAAGAAAGGATTAAAGACTAATTGGTTGGGCAGGTTATATCCTCTAAGAACATTCTTAGGGCTGCTCTGTGACGCTTCTTTTAGGCCTGAACCATTTGGAGTCCTAAGGAGAATGATCTAGGCCATGCCATTCCTGGTCTGTCTGAGATCAGCAGGAAGTCCTGCATCTAGGTGGTCTTGAAGACCCAATGGACTTAGCCTGTCAGAGGCAGGCTTACTTTGCCAATTAGAAAAGTCTGTTCTGGGAGCCTGTCCTGGCTTTCCATTGTTATGGTAAATACCATAGCTGGAAGCGACTTGGGAAGGAAGGGGATTCATTCATTTAACAGCATACTGTCCATTGAGAAAAGCTGCTTCCTGGCTTACTTTCCCTGGCTTGTTCAACTACTTTTCTTATGTAACTCAGGACCTCCCGCCCAAGTGCGTATCCACACACAATAGGCTGGGCCACCCCACGTAATCAATGATTAACCAAAAAAGTGCTTCACAGACTTCGCTACAGTCTAATCTGATGGAGGAAGTTTCTGGATCCCCAGATGACTCTAGCTGGTGCCAAGTTGACAGAAGACCAACCAGCACAAGGTTCCACAAGGACATAAAATTTGGTATATTGTAACTTAATCACCTCTAGTGTAGTCCTGGTGATGGCTCATAGCTTTTGGGTTTATTTATACTTTCTATTTTTACTTATTTATTCTTTCTGTGTGTGCATACGCACGTGTGTTTGTGTGATGATGTCTTATTATTCTATTGCAGAGGTTAGTGCTGAATTCAAGCGGTGGGGCTGGGCTCAAGGAATCCTTTCATTTCAGCTTTTTAAATGTCTAAGATACAAGTATGGCCACCGAGGCCAGTTGTACTATGTAACTCCCCACCCCACCCACACCACCTTTTACCCCTCCCTTCCTTTCCCTTCTCCACCTCACCCAACAGTGTCTTCCGATGTGACCCAGGCTGGCCTTGAACTTCTGATCCTCCTGTCTCAGCTTTTCAAGTGTTGGGATTTCAGACACGCACCTGGAGGTTAGTACTTATTTACAAATTGATAATAAAAATGTTCAGAGAGCACCAAGTTCAAGAACACAGAAGGAAAAAAAAACAAAAAACAAAAAACACAGAAGTATGCACAGTTAGGAGGTCTCCCTCCCAGCCCAGGCCCAGGAGGCCCCAGTGGTAACTGGAAGCCTTGTCTATGTTGCTCCAGAGAACCAACTGATGGATACTAGCTGGTGAAGTGAGGAATTTTCTGAAAGCTAAATGATTGGCTTCTGTCTTACTCCAAGTTTCTATTGCTGTGCTAAGGCACCTTAGGGAGGACAAGGTTTATTTCAGCCTGTAACTCGCAGGTCACACTTCATCACCAAAGGCAGTTAGGGCAGGGATTGAAGCCGGGAACCTGGCGGCAGGAACTGAAGCAGAAGCCACGGAAGGGTGCTGCTCACTGGCTTGCTCCCCATGGCTTGCTCTGCCTGCTTTCTCCTACTATCTAGGAGCACCCAAAATAGGCTGAGCCCTCCCATGAAGACAATGTCCCACAGGTTTGCCTACAGACCGTTCTTATGGAGAGGGGCACTTTCTCAACTGGGGTTCCCTCATTTCATGTACTGTCTAGCTTAGCTTGTGTCAGGTTGGCAAACAAACAGACTAGCAAACCAAAAAACAAATCAAACCAAAAACAGTCAACCCAGAAACCTGTTCTTTATTCTACTGAGCCCTAGCCATGCCAGACACATGCAGAGATGCTGAGGGGCCATGGCATAAGACCAGCTTTGAGGGCAGAGCCTGGCTCCCAAACTAGTCCACATTCCCTTGGATCTTTGGCAAGGCCCAGTTTCTCTGGTAATCGGGGAGAAGGAAGAGGGGTGGAGAGAAAGGAAAGGGAGGGGAAGGAAACAGCTCCACGACTCCTGGCCCGTGACCAGGCACATGCACTGCACATAAAATTCTTGCTAATACCTGCATACATTTCTGACTTTTGACAGGGATACAAGCTACTTCAGAGTCAGACTGGATCCATCCTCAGCACCACGGTCTACCCATTAGTTGGCATGTGCCAACACTTAATAATGCAACAGCCTGGCTCAAAGTTCTGGATACATGCCATGTCAGGCACCGTACCCGGCTTACTGAATTAGCCCAGTTCTTACCTCAGCCATTGTCCTTGCGGCATAGAACAGGAAATGGAGCACGGAGAACACATAGCTAGTGCCAAACCAGAATGCTGTTACTGCTGTTTTAACTCAGGACTAGCTTTGCCTGGTGTGCCCAGAACTTTCCTGGCTTTGTTATTTACTCATTCATTCATTCATTCATTCATTCATTCGAGACATTGTTTTATTATGTAACCCAGGCTGGCCTAAAACTCAAGGCCATCCTCCTGCCTCAGCTTCTTGAGTCTTGGGATTTTACAGGTGTGGGTCACACATAACCTCTTTTAGTTTTAAATTTGAATCTTCTACTTTATCCACTAGGGTAAGCCTAATGCCTCAGCATAGGGTGAAGTGAAGGAGTCTCCTGCTACAGTAACAAAATTATAGAGATTGTCAAAAGGTAATCAATAGAAATAGTGTTTTGTTTTATTTTGTTTGATTCTGAAGGCAGTTTCACTATGTAGACTTAGATGTCCTAGAACTCAATCTGTAGACCAGGTTGGCCTCAAACTCATAGATCCATCTGTCTCTGCCTCCCGAGTGCTGGGATTAAAGGTGTGTGCCCTACACCTGGCTTAGAAATGATATTTTGATGCAATATTTAAAAACAAAACAAGCAGAGTGGTAGTGGTACTTGCCTTTAATTCCAGCACTCAGGAGGTGGAGGCAGGTGGATCTCTCTGAGTTTGAGGCCAACCTGATCTACAGGACAACCAAGATTACACAAAGAAATCTTGTCTCAAAAACTCATAATAAAAATAAAAATAGATACATTTAAATGCACACACACTCACACACACACCAACTGTATAGAATATATGGTAAACAAATAAACAAAATGTCACTATTGTCCCAAGATGCTTGGCAGCGGAGGAAGTAGACGCAATGAAGAAAAGCCTGAGTGCTCTCAGGCAAGCCAGAGAATGGGGTGTCTTGGCCCCCTCTTTTCGTTCCTCCCAGTTGGCTCCAGAGAACCTTCTAGTGTTCCTGAGCTATAGACTGATGGTTGGCAGGTCTCAAGGACAGTGGGAGAGCTGCTGCCAGGAGGAGTTAGTGGACCTTGCTATAGGCAATGCAGGGTTGTCATCCAATGTAGATAGAGTGTGGCTCCCCAGGGGCAAGCTGTTGGAGGACAGACACCAAAGTGTTTCTCTTGGCTGCTCTAGGAGAGAGGACCTGCTAGATCAGGAAAGGCCATGTGCTGGAAAGCTAAAAGTCCAATGCCAAGGCAAAGCTATCATGTCCCAGAGGGAACAAAGGCTCCGTTGGCAGGGGACCATCTTCCTGGGCAGGGACAGAGAGAGAAGACATCTTCTCCATTAACTTCACTTGACCCCTCCTTCCTTCCCTCCCTCTTTGCAGTCTTGGTACTTTTGCGGTCATCACAGACTGGTGTGAGTGGTCTCTGCAGGGAGACCTCAGAGGCCAGAGCCCACACAGCCTCCCACCCATGGTTGCAGGGACCCGCCGCTTCCCTCTGGGAAGGATGCTCAAAGGCTGCTGCTCCTTTGTGAGCCTCAGTTACAGATCCAGAGTGACTTTGCTTTCGTTTGGATGTCTATTTTTGTATCCACTTTCCATCTCTAATTCTGAGATAGCTGGAGGTCTAAGTGCTGTGTTAGCGGCTTTGCCTCTTGCCTGATATTTATCAGAGCTCATTATGGTATCTCAGAGAGCCAACCTCTTGACCTGAACTTTTCTGCTTCCTTCCTGCATTCCCGTTTACAGAATCACCTCTCAGCTGTTCAGGCTACATTCCTACCTGCCCCCGTATGTCTTTCCTCCCTTCTATCGGCAAGCAAGGTGGACTTGGCTTCACCTGGGGCTGCCCAGATGCCCAGGTTTTCTATGGATGTCTTCATTTAACATCTAAGGTCTCTGTACAAAGTTTGTTTGTTCCTTGCATTATGGGCACTCTTTCAAAACAGCGAGCACCTCTATGCTTACCTGCCCTTGCTCCTAGTCGTCCTTGGCACATTGTGTCTGCATCCCTCCAACATAAGCCTACCATAAGACAGGAACATCTAGATCTGAGTCCCTGCACCCAGGCTAAGGTAGGCCAACATTCATCCTTTGGAGACTGGGGCAGGAAGGAAGGAGTCCTGCACCAATGTAGTGAGTCCCAGGGCAAACCGTGCTATTAGTTAATTAATTTATACCTCTTTCTTTAAAAAAGATATTTGTGTTGTGTATCTGTCCGTACACATGGCATGCAAATGGAGGTCAGAGGACAAGTTGTAAGAGTGAGTTCTCTCCTTCCACCATGTGACTGAACCTGGGGCTCAAACTCATGTCACCCATTTGTCAACAAGTGCCTTTACCCACTAAGCCATCTTCAGTTCCTTATCTACCTCCTTCCTCTCCTGCCTCCTTCACTACTGTCTCCCCAACTCTCTTCTTCTTCTCCTCCTCCTCCTCCTCCTCCTCCTCCTCCTCCTCCTCCTCCTCCTCCTCCTCTTCTTCTTCTTCTTCTTCTTCTTCTTCTTCTTCTAGATATGGCTTCCTGTAGCCAGGCTGGCCTTGAACTCCTTAGCTCCTTAGCTGAGAAGATTTGTATTTCTGAACCCTCCTGCTTGTACTTCCTAAGTACTGGGATTAGATGCATACAGTACCACACCCATTTAAATTAGTTTTGGGTATTGAATCCCAGACTTCAAGCATGCTAAGCAAGCACTCTACCAACTGAACTACACCCCAAACCTGTAAACTCATTTTATAAATTCCTTTACATGACTTGTAAACCTGCTAAAATGAAAGAACCTAGTGGGGAAACCCCCACTCAATTTTTGTTTCGGTGTGCACCCAAGAATCACGAACAGACGACCATCTTGTTGTAAAAGCATGAGGTAGTTTAATGACGGAGCTCCGGGCCGACACATATCTCCCACAGGAGACAGAGGTGTCGACCACATGGTGGAAACATAATGGCGGAGCTCCGGTTCGAAACGTATCTCACACAGGAGACAGTGGTTTCGACCCGAGGCTGGGAAGCTAGGGACTTTTATAGAAAAGGGGTGGGGCTGGGGGAGGAATTGGCGCGGTTTTACATGATTGGTTCATTTAAACATCAACAGACTGTCAGAAGGGCGGGAGATAGGGAGACACTAGGCCAGTCAGGACATGTGACGACGGGCCTGCCCGGGCATGTCCTGGCCTGTTCTGCTATGTTTTCAGCCCCAGGTTTCAAAGCTCACAAACAACTCTTTGGGCTATTTGACATAAATTACATGAATCACATGTCTCAAGTTTTATTTCCTTTCACTAACACAGCTTGAACAAACAATGCTAAAAGTCTTTTATTTACAACTTACATCATAAACTTCAATTATACTTTTTCTTTTGTTCTTTCTCTGTGGTACTGAGGAGCTCACGGTATCCCTGGACCTCATGCAGTCAGGCTGGTACCTGGGCCACAGCCTTAACCTCGTTTACAGGGTGTGTGTGTGTTTGTATATGCATGTGGGTTCACTATGAGACCTCAACTCCCTAGGTAACTGAAGATGACCTTAAACTTCTAATCCTCGTATCTCCAACTCTCAAGTACTCAGACTACAAGTATGAGCAGGGTGGTAGCAGTGCAAACCTTTAATTCCAGCACTCAGGAGGCAGAGGCAGGTGAATCTGTGAGTTCAAGGCCAGCCTGGTCTAGGAACCCTGTTATGAAAAATCAAAACAACAACCAAAATATATTCCACCAAGCCTCGTTTTATGTGGCTCTGAGAACTGAACTCATGACCTGTATATGCTAGTCAACTCATTTATAATGTTAATATTTTTGGTATTCTGTCTTTCTTTCATAAGACTGTTACTCTGTCATCCAAGCCATCCTGAAAAGTTTGTGATGCGTGCCTCTTGGTTCAGTTTCCTGTGTGCTGACACCATCCCAGCCAACAGTTTCTCTTTTGGCGTTGTTTATTGAGATGAGGTCTCGCATAGCTTGGCCTGGTCTGGAACTCACGGCACAGTGTAGGATGCCTCTGAGCTCATCTGCCCTCTTTACTCCCAAGTGCTAGAGTTTCAAGCTGGAGCCACACTGCCCAGCTAAAGCTGTAGCCCAAGGTGGCCTTAAGTTCCTGATCTTCCTGCCTCACCCGCTTCAGCGTTTGTCTCCTAGCACACGCCACCGTGGCTGCTACTTTACTTATTTCTGAATCTCCAATAGGACTAAATTTGTTCATTGATAGAAGAATAAAAAACACATGAGTCTAGGGCTGAAGCCTTTTCACAGTCCTGTCAAAGGCCCTGGGGTCCTAAAGGGGGGGGGTAATTCTCATTTACTTGCTAATGTCCTCTTCCTCTGTCCAGGTGGCAGTAGTGGAAATCTACATCTTCCTTGATTTCTTTCTTTTATTTTCTCCTTCCTTCCTTCCTTCCTTCCTTCCTTCCTTCCTTCCTTCCTTCCTTCCTTCCTTCCTTCCTTCCTTTTGCATTTTTAAATTAAATTGAATTTTGTTTAATTTTTTGTTTATTTGTTTTAGTTTCCAGATACTTTTAAAAGTATCCTTTCTGAGGCTGGCAAGATGGCTCAGTGGTTAAGAGCGCCGACTGCTCTTCCGAAGGTCCCGAGTTCAAATCCCAGCAACCACATGGTGGCTCACAACCATCCGTAACGAAATCTGATGCCCTCTTCTGCAGTGTCTGAGGACAGCTACAATGTACTTACATATAATAAATAAATAAATCTTTGAAAAATAGTACCCTTTCTATGTAACCTGAAAGACTGTAAATTTGAAGAACTTTCTTCTCTCTTAATCGATTCTCATCTCTCCCGGGCCCCATGCCTCAGATAATCCACTTCTGCCTGATTGAATCTCTCCGGACTTGGCTGAGTTCACGGTCACATAAATCTGCCGCCATGCTGACCACCGAAGTAGGGCTGTAAGGGACTCACTGGTGCCAAGCTGTGACCTTGGGTTGTATTTTGATGGAGCAGAGAAAACTGCTCATAGGGGTGAGGGAAGTCACAGTGTCACCAAGTTGTCAGCAGCACTGTGACCCGAGCCTGGAGCCGGGAGAGGAAATGAATGAAGCATATCTGAGGAGCCAGAGACAGGACGAGAGAGACAATTGTCAAAACTGCAGAGAGATTGACACTGAGAGGACATGTGACAGCCCAGAAGCCCTTGGGATCTCTAGAGCTTAGTCTCAGACCCTGGTGGTGAAAGACCTCCGTGGGGATAACCCCACCTGAGTCACAAGATAGCATGACAGTTTTTGGTAGTGATTGATCACAAAGGCCAGCATGTGTGGCAGAGGCATCCCTTCAAGTAGTTACTGGAATTTCTCTGTCCCCAGAACCTCCTTGCACTTGGGCTCCAGGAAGTCATCCCAGGTATTTCAAACATCTGTCCAACTCCTTTAATCTGTTTTTGTTAGGGCTAGCGGAAGAAAACAATCATTTAACTTTCCTCAAATTCCCTTTTCCCATCTCTGTGATAAGAACAGACCATGTTTTTTTTTTTTTTGTTTTGTTTTTTTGTTTTTTTTTTTTAACTCTGCCAACTTTGGAGTAGGAGTGGAAAGGAGTAATGGGGTGGAATGCAGCCAGAGTCTAGGCATGAATTTCAGGGGTCATCTCCACCCATTATGAAGAAAACAGAAATCTGCGACCTGTCAGGATTTCTCAGTTCTGGGACAATGACACATGGCTGGCAGTTCTTTGCTGGGGGTTAGTCCTGTGCATTCTAGGATCTTTACAGAACCTTTGGCCTCTGCCTACTAGTGACAGCAACAGCCCTTGTCCTCTGATATGACAGCCAACATGTCCCCTCCCCTGGGAGCAGTTGTTCCCTCCCACAAGTTTATCAGGCACCAAGATGATCTCAAGTCAATGATCTCTCTCTCTCTCTCTCTCTCTCTCTCTCTCTCTCTCTCTCTCTCTCTTTCTGTCTCTGTCTCTCTCACACACACACACAAAATAAATCTTAAAAAAAAATTCAACCATTCACATTTGGTAGGATAGGAGGAACCGGCTAGATTTCAGGAACATGTTGAAACTGCTTGCCCTGGTATTATCACTAAGACAGCTTGAGGTTTTCCTGGTCCTTAAGGGTGGATTGCTTGATTCCTTCATTCCCTAACTTATTTCAGGTTCTGGAGGATAGCTGTTTGCATGTCTCTGATTCAACCGCATCAGCTGAATGCTCTTGGGGCTGCCAGAGAGACAGGACAGTTGGCACACTTGGCCAGGACTCAGGTGTGCCTGGCTCGGCACCTCCTTCTGTACCAGCCATTGGTATCATTTTCAACACTATCTGATGTCATATGCAGGACAAGATAGCGGGGACACCTTGGGTGGACAACAGATGAAGGTAGAGTGGCCACAGCAGCAGCGTCTTCTTAGGGAAAGACTCAGGCCCAGTCACTTTGACCTTCCTCTAAATTAAAGTCAGATTGCAGGTTAGCCTGGAGACTCTTCATGTAGAGTTTTCTTTTTGGGGTTGGAGGGTTGATGAGCAGGGAGTAGGTAGTGAGCCTGGGGCTTCCTCCCATATTCTAGGCAATTATATCACCCAGGTCAAGGTAGTAATTTTTTTCCTTTCTTTCGAAGCAGGATCCAGAGTAGCTCAGGCTAGCCTCTGACTTAGCTATAGCTAGTTTAGGATGATCCTGAGTCCTGTGATTCCCCTATTTCTGCTTCTCTAATGCTGGGAATTTACTACCAAACCTAGTTACCCCGTTTTAACCCCCCCCCCTTCTGAGGCTCAGGGATTTCCTGTGTAGCCCTCGCTATTCTGGATCCCTGGATCCACCTGTCTCTGCCTCTCAAAAGCTTGACTTGAAGGCATGTGCCATCACACCTGACCGA
This sequence comes from Mus musculus, assembly GCF_000001635.26. Lineage (NCBI taxonomy): Eukaryota > Metazoa > Chordata > Mammalia > Rodentia > Muridae > Mus > Mus musculus. The sequence continues at coordinate 53,032,626 of NC_000071.6, forward strand.
CATTGCTTTTAAAAACACTAAAAAAATAAAATAAATAAATAAAAACAACTTTCTTTCAACAGCTGGAGGTTGGATGAAGGCTTTAGCAAATAAAATGTTTTCTGAGAGCTGGGGATGTGGCTCAGTTGGTAGAGTGCTCAGCATGCACAGAGCCCTGGGTTCTCTCCCCAGCACCACAGATGTGTTGGTACGTGCCTGTAATCCCAGCCTAGGGGATGGAGGCAGGGGGATAAAGAACTCAAGGTCAGCCTAGGCTTCCCTGCGAGTTTGAGGTCAGAGTAGGTTAGTGAGATCCTATCTCCAAAGGTGTGCAGAGAGACCCTGGGGGAATAGCTCAGTTGTTAAGAGTGCTTCCTAGCTAGGCCTTAGTGGTACGTGCCTTTAAACCTAGCACTCAGGAGGCAGAGGCAGGTGGATCTCTGAGTTAAGGCCAACCTGGTCTACAGGGAAGCCAGGGCTAAACAGTATTCCGGTCTAAAAAACAAACAAAACAAAGCAAAAAACCTCAAAATGAGAGAGAGAGAGAGAGAGAGAGAGAGAGAGAGAGAGAGAGAGAGAGAGACAGAGAGAGACAGAGAGACAGAGAGACAGAGAGACAGAGAGACAGAGAGACAGAGAGACAGAGACTGCTTCCTGCTCTTCCAGAGGACCTGAGTGTAGTTCCCAATGCTTAATTGGGCAACTCACAACTGCTTGTATGTCCAGATCTTTGGGGTCTTATGCCTCTTGCTTCCACAGACACCAGCACACATGCATATACACTGCACTCACGCATATTCACATTCACACAAAATTATTAAAGTGTTAAAAATAAATCTTTTTTAAAAAGGTTTTATGGTTCCAGACTTTTATGGAGCTGGGTGTGGTGGTGCATGCTCCTTAGCAGTGAGACGCTGAGGCACGAGGATTGATACAAGTTCAAGGTAGCCTGTCAGGATGTCCCACATTAGCCTGGAGCTACATAGCGAGACACTGAAAACAAAACCAAAAAACGGTTTTAGGGCCCTTACAACTGCATCCCCTCCTAACGCTGGGACCTCGGCTTTTCAGCTTCTGTCTGTCCAGGGATCTATTGCGTGAGGTGACCACATTCAGACTCATTGTATAATTTCTTTGTTACATTGGATCATGTTGCTGTATGTTTTTTCTGAAATGTTCGTTTTAAGTGACAAAAAGCATTCTAGTTCATCCAAAGAAAGCCTAGTTCAGGGCGGCTGGTGAGATGGCTCGGCAAGTCACTGACTGTTCTTCTGAAGTTCCTGAGTTCAAATCCCAGCAATCACATGGTGGCTCACAGCCACCCGTAATGAGACCCGACGTCCTCTTCTTGTGTCTCTGAAGTCAGATACAGTGTACTTAAGTAAAATAATAAATAAATCTTTGGGCTGGAGCAAGCAGGGACTGAGTGAGTGGGGCCGACCAGAGTGAGCAGGTTGACCAGAGCTCCTCAAAATTAAGTCCCAACAACCACATGAAGCCTCACAACCATCTGTACAGCTACAGTGTACTCACATACATTAAATAAATAAATAAATAAATAAATAAATAAATATTTTCTTTTAAAAAAAAGAAAGAAAGCCTAGTTCATCCAATGAAAGCCTAGCTCAGCCAATGAAGGCCTAGCTCAGCCAATGAAGGCCTAGCTCAGCCAATGAAAGCCTAGCTCAGCCAATGAAAGCCTAGCTCAGCCAATGAAAGCCTAGCTCAGCCAATGAAAGCCTAGCTCAGCCAATGAAGGTCTAGCTCATCCAATGAAAGCCTAGCTCAGCCAATGAAAGCCTAGCTCATCCAATGAAAGCCTAGCTCAGCCAATGAAAGCCTAGCTCATCCAATGAAAGCCTAGCTCAGCCAATGAAGGTCTAGCTCAGCCAATAAAGCCTAGCTCAGCCAATGAAAGCCTAGCTCGGCCAATGAAGGCCTAGCTCATCCAATGAAAGCCTAGCTCAGACAATGAAAGCCTAGCTCAGCCAATGAAAGCCTAGCTCAGCCAATGAAAGCCTAGCTCAGCCAATGAAAGCCTAGCTTAGCCAATGAAAGCCTAGCTCAGCCAATGAAAGCCTAGCTCAGACAATGAAAGCCTAGCTCAGACAATGAAAGCCTAGCTCAGCCAATGAAGGTCTAGCTCATCCAATGAAAGCCTAGCTCAGGCAATGAAAGCCTAGCTCAGCCAATGAAAGCCTAGCTCAGCCAATGAAAGCCTAGCTCAGCCAATGAAAGCCTAGCTCAGCCAATGAAGGTCTAGCTCAGCCAATAAAGCCTAGCTCAGCCAATGAAAGCCTAGCTCGGCCAATGAAGGCCTAGCTCATCCAATGAAAGCCTAGCTCAGACAATGAAAGCCTAGCTCAGCCAATGAAAGCCTAGCTCAGCCAATGAAAGCCTAGCTCAGCCAATGAAAGCCTAGCTCAGCCAATGAAAGCCTAGCTCAGACAATGAAAGCCTAGCTCAGCCAATGAAAGCCTAGCTCAGCCAATGAAAGCCTAGCTCAGACAATGAAAGCCTAGCTCAGACAATGAAAGCCTAGCTCAGCCAATGAAGGTCTAGCTCAGCCAATAAAGCCTAGCTCAGCCAATGAAAGCCTAGCTCGGCCAATGAAGGCCTAGCTCATCCAATGAAAGCCTAGCTCAGACAATGAAAGCCTAGCTCAGCCAATGAAAGCCTAGCTCAGCCAATGAAAGCCTAGCTCAGCCAATGAAAGCCTAGCTCAGCCAATGAAAGCCTAGCTCAGACAATGAAAGCCTAGCTCAGACAATGAAAGCCTAGCTCAGACAATGAAAGCCTAGCTCAGCCAATGAAAGCCTAGCTCAGCCAATGAAAGCCTAGCTCAGCCAATGAAAGCCTAGCTCAGCCAATGAAGGCCTAGCTCATCCCTAGCTCAGCCAATGAAGGCCTAGCTCAGCCAATGAAAGCCTAGCTCAGCCAATGAAAGCCTAGCTCAGACAATGAAAGCCTAGCTCAGACAATGAAAGCCTAGCTCAGCCAATGAAAGCCTAGCTCAGACAATGAAAGCCTAGCTCAGCCAATGAAAGCCTAGCTCAGCCAATGAAGGCCTAGCTTATCCAATGAAAGCCTAGCTCAGCCAATGAAAGCCTAGCTCAGCCAATGAAGGCCTAGCTCATCCCTAGCTCAGCCAATGAAGGCCTAGCTCAGCCAATGAAAGCCTAGCTCATCCAATGAAGGCCTAGCTCATCCAATGAAAGCCTAGCTCAGCCAGTGAAGGTCTAGCTCAGCCAATGAAAGCCTAGCTCAGCCAATGAAAGCCTAGCTCAGCCAATGAAGGCCTAGCTCATCCCTAGCTCAGCCAATGAAGGCCTAGCTCAGCCAATGAAAGCCTAGCTCATCCAATGAAGGCCTAGCTCATCCAATGAAAGCCTAGCTCAGCCAGTGAAGGTCTAGCTCAGCCAATGAAAGCCTAGCTCAGCCAATGAAAGTACTACAATCTTCCCAGGTGTGAAGGTACCATTCTCCTATTCTGAGAACAGTTTTTGTCCTTTTTTGTTTCTTATTTTTGAATGAATATTTCGTGCTTTTTCTTTGTGTGTTTTGGAGACAAGGTTTTTCTGTGTAGCCATGACTGTCTCAGCACTCCCTCTGTAGACCAGGCTGGCTTTGAACCCAGATCTGCCTGCCTCTCTGTCTCCCAAGTGTGGTATTAAAGGTGTGCACCATCACTGCCAGGGTTCCTTTACATTTCTTAATAAATTTCATTCCATCACCCCTCAATGATATCCACTTGAATTAATAACAACAGCAGAGTGGAGCTGTCTCACTGTTTCTTCAGGAATACTTCAAACAATCTCTGTTGTCAGGGAAGTTTTAATATGTGCTCAAGAAACGGGGGCAATGGAAGAGTGGCCTGAGTGCAAGGCACAGTGGCATATACATATGGAAACACCAGAACAAAACCCATTATTTTGTATATCACCTAAAATTTAACTTAAAATATAGAAAGTAAAGGTTGGATATGGTGGCACACGCCTTTAATCCCGTCACTTTGTGGGCAGAGTTAGTTAAGCAGATCTCTTAAGTTTCAGGCAAGCCAAGGTTGTGTTGGAACCTATCAAAACAAGCAAACAAAACAAAACAAAACAAACAAGCACAGAAACCTGATCTGAGATGGCTCAGTAGTGTAAAGCACTTATACTGGGGATGGGTTTTCTGTTTGTTCCTTGAATTCATGAATGTGTCAGCATTTCAGTGTTTGGATTACTAATTTAGATGAGCTTTACAAATGCCAAGAATCATACTGTTTTTCATTGTATTCAATGTGGAAATTTTTCTTTCCAAATTTGCTTACTATGACAGCTGACTAGCCAAATATATGGCTTTTAACTTATCTCTAAGTTTTGTTTGTTTGTTTTTTTTTTTTTTTTTTCGAGAGACAGGGTTTCTCTGTATAGCCCTGGCTGTCCTGGAACTCACTCTGTAGACCAGACTGGCTTCGAATTCAGAAATCTGCCTGCCTCTGCCTCCCAAGTGCTGGGATTAAAGGCGTGCACCACTACGCCTGACTGATACACACGAAGTTTTGAAAGCAAATAATCCCAGGTTGTAGGAACAATTTCCATGGAATGGTACCATTCTCATAACCTCTACATAAGTAACTTTATAAAAAATAATGTGGGAACTGGGCTACCAAGTTTGAGGTGGGCCTGGGCTACCAGCTTAAACTACAGTGTGAAACACTGTCTAAAAAAAAAAAAAAAATTAACCTTGTGTGGTGGTGAGACATGCCTTTAATTTTAGCACTTAGGAAGCAGAAACAGGGGGATCTCCGAGTTCAAGGCCAACCTGGTCTATAGAGCTAGGCTAAGGACAGCTAAGGCTACACAGGGAAACCCTGTCTCAGAAAACCCAAATAAACAAACAAACAAATTAGTAAATATAAAGTAAAAATAAAAGTAAATGATAATGTTAGCCTGGCATGCCTTGGACTCAACGCTGGGGTGACAGAGGCAGGTGTGTCTCCCTGAGCTTGAGGACAGCAGCCATATAGTGAAACCTTGTCTCAAAAACCCAAACCAAACCACGCCAAACCAAACCAAAACCTAAATCAAAATCCTTAGTGACACAGGTTGTTTAATCCTAACACTTTGTAAATTCATGACTAGCCTGGAGTTCTAGGCCAGCCAGTGCTACATAATGAGATTCCAAACAAAATCTAAAACCAGTTTGAGATTAGGAACATAGTTTGGTAGTAGAGCATTCACCAATACTGCCCTCCTCCCCCTCTGAGAGAGAGAGAGAGAGAGGGAGAGGGAGAGAGAGAGAGAGAGAGAGGGAGAGGGAGAGAGAGAGAGAGAGAGAGAGAGAGAGAGAGAGAGAGAGAGAGAGAGAATGAGGATTAGAGAAGATTCTGGGTAGGGCTTTCTGGCTCTAGGGGTGTGGCTAAATGGGTGTGGCTAGATTATGTAGCTTAACTGGGCTGTATAAAAGCTAGTGTCTGATGGTTCTCAGGCAGTAGTTCTAAACAGGTCTTCGCTCTTCGACTGCTCCCAGGATCCCTCCAGCTCTTGGATTGCTCTCAGCATCTCTCCAGCTCCCCGGATTTCTCCAGCTCTCCGGATCTCTCCAGTTCTCTGATTGCTCCCAAGATCGCTCCAGCTCTCCAGGTATGAAAGCTGATGAGGACTGAGGGTTTTAGCAATGGTTCTGCTCAGCAATGGTTTTTGTAAAAGTGGAGGTTCTCTGTGTGAATGTTGGAGGCAGGCACAGAGAACATAGATTGTCCTGTTTTCCAGCCCAGACGGCGTAATGGCTATGAATGTGCCGGAGAGTATCTTTGCTTGGTGTAATGGGGATGTTCTTATGCTATTAAAGCCAAGAACCTTATAATAACCTATAACAAGGCAGCCTGCTGAGGAACTAAGAAAAGGGTTGCCCCGACCTTGCCTAGGCCTAGGAGAAGTTGGCTGTAAAGGTCTGACGATTCACAGAAAATATGTTGAAACTTGGGACAGAACATGAGCATGGGCTGAGCTTTGAGTTTACCTGAGAAATGGAGGTAAAACCAGCAGATAATTTAACGATGTGTGTGTGTGGCCTGAACGGTTCAGATATGAAAGGTACAGGGTTCTGTCATGCCTGGTTGGTTGTGTGGTACAGTCTATAAGAGGAGGGGGATGGCTCCAGGCTCCTGGGTGGCAGAAGATTAAAGACAATTCAACTCAAAGCCTAGGGTTTATCCCCACGTCAAGTCACTCCAAGTCTTTGGGAAGTATGGTTTCTGCAAAGACTGTACCTGCTCAGCGGGAGGTCTTTGCCTCTTCCAGAAGAAGGGTTGATTGACTCCTGGATCAGATGGTAGTCACTTTGCCCTTCTTACCTTTGGCAATTTAAAGTAGGAGGGAAGTAGTGATGTCTAGGGTGGTTGTGGGCTACCTCCTTTGGGATGGCTCTACAGAGCCCCTTGATGCAGCAGAGAGTCCCGTCGTATGTAAAAGTCCCCCAACTCCATGGAAGATGGTGGTCAGCAGGACTAGAAAACATTTGTAAATGTGTATGTGAGTGTGGGAGGGAGAGATTCAATTCCTTCAAAATATTTAGTGACAAGCGTTCAGAGCCAGTAGGTATAATGGCACGTGCCTACAAGCCAATATTTGGAAGTCAGAGGCAGGAGGATGGGTAGATTAAGATTAGGTTACCCTTGGCTACAGAGTCCTGGGCCAGACTGAGGTACATGGGACACTGAACACGGTGGTGTTGTTGGTTTGCTCAGTTGGCAGCCAGCATTTACATCCACCCTAGTTTGACCTCTTGCACTATGTAAACCAAGCATTGTGGTGCATGCCTGTAATCCCAGCGGCCTATAATCTCAGCACTAATAATTCCAGTTCCCAGAATGGAAGAGGTAGGAAGATCAGGAGCTCAAGAGTATCCTTCACTATCTAGAAAGTTTAGTTTGGGCTACATGAAACTCTTGAAAAAGAAGCTGCCCAGGTAGTGGTGGCACATGCCTTTAATCCCAGCACTTGGGAGGCAGAGGCAGGAGGATTTCTGAGTTCAAGGCCAGTCTCATCTACAGAGTGAGTTCCAGGACAGCCAGGGCTACACAGAGAAACCCTGTCCAAGGAAAAAAGAAAAAAAAAATGAAAAGCTGGGTGGGGGTGGTGCCACACGCCTTCTATCCTAGCACTTGGGTCTCTGAGTTCAAGGCCAGCCTGGTCTACAGATTAAGTTCTAGGACATCCGGGGCTACACAAAATTCCTGTCTTGGGGAGTGGGAGAGTAAATAAATAAGAAGTAGAGAAAAAATGCTCAGAGTACAATTCAGGCGGGACAAGAAACAGGAGTTGTGTAAGGAACAACGCAATTGCATTGTAAATGACACGCCATGCTGCAGTAATCAATCTTAATACCAGGTCCCGTCTGGATACTCTGGCTACTTATCAGTTCTGAGTCAGTGGGGCAACACGACAAGCCCCACAAAATGTGGGATTAGGATAATCTGACTTTTCAATGAAAAGATATCTTGGAGCTCTGACACTCCCTTCACCTAAGAAAATTTGAGATTACAGGCGTCTACCACCACGCCTGCCTCTGGGGTTATATGCTTGCTAAAACATATACAGCTTAAAACAAAACAAAACACACTGACCAGAAACAGCCTAACTTTGGTTCAAAGGGGAGTATTCACACTTTTTGCACCATCTGACTGGAGATGGGGTGGTTGGGCAAGCCAAGGACCATAAAATTGTCACTTATAAAGCAAGTGTCCTCTATGCCTGCCTTTTGCAGGAGCCCCCACTGAACAAGGTATTCCTTGAAAGTGCAAATTACTGAGGGCTTTCTGAGTTTATAAGAGATTTCAGGGAGTCTGTATGTCATCACAAGGGATCATAGAAGCTTACCAGGTGAGAGGATGGTGCCTGGATGTTTGTGGGGCTGCCGAACCTCCTTGGTGTAAGTTTCTTGAGTTCGTGGTACCTCACCTTCCCTCGCTCCCTCCCAACCTATACAATGATCTGGGTTCTCTAATGGGTATTTTGGGTTAAATCTGCTTTCTTTTGCTTGGCAACTTAAATGCTTCAAGTAGGAGATGTGTTCTCCAGGCCCACAGTCTGGCCACTCAAAAAATAGATTGGAGATATTTCAAGTCTGTGTGTCTCTGTGTGTCAGTAAGGAGTATACAAGTCAGCATATCCTCGGTATCTTTTACCTGTTAGAGACAAGGTTTCAATTATCCAGGCTGGCTTTTAATTCATTCTGTGACCTAGGCAGGCCTTGAACTTTGATCCTCCTGTCTCAAACCTTTTCTGTGTAGCTTGGATTATATATAGTCCTGCATGGTCAGGTCTAGATTGGAGATAATCATTGAGTACTCACCACCTATGAGCCAACCTCAACCTTAAGCTTATGGTCTACAGACAATGGAGAATCTAAAATATAGAGTAGTGTTAGGCAGTGATTACTGGAAAGGCTAGGCAGAGGAGTAAATAGAACAAGAACAGCCCAAGAGGTGAGGGTGGGAGGTGGATCAGTTCAGTCAAGTCATCCTCTACCTCAAGATTGAGGTAGCAGCCTAAGATAAAGCTGGGGAACATCAAGGAAGCTTTACGAACCATCCGAGACCAGTGGCACCAGGAAGGTCAACAGCCCTGAGACAGAGTGCAAGGGGGAAGTCTGAGGAACAGCAGGAAGGCTCTGGTTGCAAGTGAGGTGGAAGATTTTCCACTACATTGTAACTGATGGAGAGTTAGAAGCTTAGAAGGACTGGGGTTGTTGCTTGGTAGAATAATTGCTTTGTAGGTAGTAGGCCCAGAACTCTGCAAATAAAAACGTTTAGTAAGAAAGGATGGAACCCGACCAGGACTCTGTTCTTTGGCTATTGCAGTTGGAGGAGAAAGTGGTGGAGTGGGTGTACATTGGGGTGACCCTAGAAGTCCCGTGCACCAGGATTCCCGATCATAAGTGCTAGGGCAGAACTGTTCTTTGAGCTGAGGCTGACCTAGAAACTGCTTGCTGTACGCTTGGCTATCGCCTTTAACTCCTGATCCTCCTGCCTCTGCACACGAGTGCTGAGATCACAAGCATGGACCACCAGTAACTGCTGCTGTTTCTTTTCATTTTTTACTTTAAACATTTTAGCTCAATTACAAATGTCCTGGTGTTTTTCTTTTTAGTGCTGTTGGGGGGGGGGGGGCGCGTCACTCCTGGCTTTTTAAACGTACCAGACCAGTGTCACCGTTGATCACATTTCCCAGCCCTCCCCTCTGACACTGCTCTCAGCTTCCTCTTCCTCCTTGTGTCTGAATAGATTAAGCTACCTCTGCTTGTAAGCTGTGCTAAAAAAATCTATGTTGCAGCAACAAAATGGAAAAGTGCAGCTACCCCTTGCCCACTGCTGGAGAGCACTAAGAACACTTGAGAATTGCTTTTCAGGATAGTCTCTGCATGTTTATAAACATATCTAAGGGAAGATAAAGTGGATGACCATCCTGTCAGTCCTATGCCCTCTCCCCTTCATGCTGCCTCTCATTTAAGCCTGGTTCTTTGAAGTCTGGTGCTTTCTTGTGACTATGTAATGCATTCTTTGACATTTCTTGAATTCTGGCCTAAGAGGGATGGATTCCCTGGCAGTAAGCCTGACCAATCATTCTTAAGAATATCAACATTGCCACAGGGCCCGGGAGAAGCTCCCGAGAATGCAGGAGCTCAAAGTGGATTTGCTCCCGTGGTTAATTTGAAGTCAGTGTCTCAGGCATTTATGACACAATCCACTTCAGGGCCCTCGCAGCCACTGTCTGTGGTCAGAGGAGAACTGGGCCAACAGGCCCCCAACAGGCAGGCCTTACAGGCAGCTGATTCTTGGGCCTGGCCCACCAAGTCAGCTGGGGCCATGCAAACAGTATTGATCATCTCCAACTTCTGCCTTCCAAACCCAGAGAGTTTGCAGTGAGCAGAGCTAGGCTGGGCTCTCCCATTTCATTCCATCCTGGGAATTTCCCAGGTCTGGTGACTCAGGGTGGGGTGTGGCACCAAGGAAGAGACACTAGATAGAGCCTGGGTCTGGGTGGCCTTCTCCCTCTCACAGAGCAGACATTCCCAGTTCTTAAAGAGCTTCTCGTTCCAGCCAGGGCCTTAGCAAACAGGCAGGAAGAGAAGGGGTGGGGGTGGGGGGGCAGAGATGCTGGCCAGAAACAACAGGTCAAGGTCGGTTTGCATCTGAGATGACACCAGGGTCAGCATGAACATTGGCAGTCCACGCCTACTTTATTTGACTTTCCCAACATTCACTTTTTCATTTATTCCTCAGTACTAAGAATTAAACCCCAGACTCTGTACAGGCTAGGCAAGTGCTTAACCACTGTGCAACACTCCCAGCACATGATATGTTTGAGATAGGCTGGCGGGAAATGCACTGTGTGACCCAGGATAATCTTGAACTCTAGTCCTCAACTTCCACTTCCCCAGTGCTAGAACTCCAATTATGAGCAGCCACACCCAGCAATATTATTTATTTATTTATTTACTTGCTTAAAGTCGCAAAGCCTGGGTGCCTGGCTTTTCCCGTAAAGTCCAAAGATCTTGCAGTATCTGCCGTGAGAAGGGCCCAGCTCTACCCAGGAGTTCTCCCCGGAACAGAGGTTGGACTCAGCACCCCGTTGTTGTGATCTGTGTTTGACTGTTGGATGGCTTGCTGCTTTCCCCATGTGCTTGGCTGGCTGGGGAGGCAAGCTCTCTGAGGCTGCTGGGTTTCTGGGAAAGAACTGCTCAACTGAAGGGAAGAAGTCAGGGGCAGAACTGACAAGAAGGGCACTATGCTGTCTTTTAAGTGGGTCTGTCTCTCACTGGCCTACTTGTCACCAGGGTGTACTGTCATAAACTAGAGAACCACCCCATGTATGTGGCATGACAGCATATGTGAGCATCTATATATTATGGGATAGGCTAATAGGAGTTCCAACCCCTGAGAAACTAACATTTTCACCACCTTTGTGTTAGGTAAGGGAGTCTGGCCTGTCCACTATACCCATTTAATAGATGAGAAACAGATATGGATGGATAAGCTCATCAAAATTTTAAAGTTCTTTCTGACTTCAAAATTGGCATGTCTGGATACAGATTTTCTTAATGATAGACACGAATCTTCCATCCTCCTATCCTTGTTCAATCATCTAATCTCCATGTAAAAGCCATAGCTCTTCAGAGGTGCTCCTTGCCCAGGGTTGGCTTGATCTATTAATTTCATCATGAAATTATGAAACAGAAAATACTTTGTCTACTTGCTCCATTTTCTATTGCTGCCAATGTTATAGCACACACTTCCTTAGTCAGAGAAAATGTTTATTTTGGTTCATAGTTCTGGTCCAGAGTTCATCTTGGTGGCCTTGTTGGCAAAGCTCAGAAGTGGTGCTAGAAGACCCAGAGACCCAGCCAAACGGGCTTTTATTGCAGGCCATTCTCCAGATAACCCATTAGCCATAAATCCACTAATTGCATGGATAGATTAATTCATTCATGAGGGAAGAGCCTTGGTTATCTTATACTGGAGATTATATTTTGGTTTGTCTCAGTGTGCACAGTGAGTGGCTCATGTCTATCACCCCAGCATTTAGGAGGCTAAGGTTGAAGGATGTGGAGTTCAAGGCCAGACAATCAGGGCTTATTATTTGTTTTGTTTTGAGAGTATACCCTATTTCTATGTCAATGTGAATTAAGGCAATGGTTTTATTTAGATAGCACCTTACTGTGGAACCCAGGCTTGCCTGGAGCTTACACACTCTTTCTCCCTCCTGGAAGTGTGGTTAGGTTTAGTTATACATCCATTTAAGCTCTCTCCAGCAGTTGTCCCCTTAGGCAATATTAAAATACAAAATACTTTTCTTAGAGTAGTGCTGTTAGGGGCTCTGGGACCTAAGGAACTTTTTTCTTTTTTAAAAAAGGTCTCTCTGTAACTTCTGCTGCCCAGATACTCAAATGTGAAGCAAAAGCAATGCTCCTGCCTCACCTTCCCTAGTTCTAGGATTATGGTCCTGGCAGGGAGATAGGTTCTTAGATAAACACACACATTGATTCATATTCTCTCTCTCTCTCTCTCTCTCTCTCTCTCTCTCTCTCTCAAGCACACACCTAGCCACAGTGAGTTCTAGCAAACATAACTCTTCAGGCTGGGAGGAGCCAGACTCCACAGGGAAGAAGGGAAACTAAATTGCAGATGGGTTTCTAACCAGCTAACTTAGCTAGTTAAGACTCTAACTTAGATGAGGAATATAAAAATAAGGCTGCTGCTGACTGCTGTGGGCGCTGCTGTAGCGGGGAACTCTCCCCACCACAGTTATGTCACACAGTAAGGACTGAACAAGAGATTCACCCCCAAGAAGCCACACATGCCAAGGAAAGGCATGGCCTGTGCTGAATAAGGGCTGTGAGATACTTAAGGAATTATGGGGTGGCTTTAGGTTTAGTAAATGATAGCTCTTCAAGAGGCTGTTCAATTTGCTTGTTCACAGTAGGAAAATGTCTAGTTTGTCATGAGATGGGATCTTATTGTGCAATTCCTGGGTAGCTGGGCTACAGGTGTTCATATCTGTCTACTCTATTTTGCATGGTGATCTAAACACGTGACACTGAGACTTCGAAGAAACTTTATTAGAAATTCAGTTGCAAAGATGGCAACAGAAAGCATAGGCTTTTGATTTTAGGTGGCCTTGCAAACTGCTGGTGGAGCCAGATTGCCTTGTTTAGATTCTGTAGCCGCACTGTGACTATGGGCGAGGCAATCTTTATCTCAATTTGCTCATCCATAAAATGGAGACGATAAACTTATCTTGTAGGAAGAAATGAGTCACTGTGTGGAAAACTTCACGTTTAACATCGGTGTCCTGAGCAGAGTAAGCAGGGTTTTGTAGCTCTGCTGACCACAATATTCATGTGACAGCAAGGAGTTCAAACCCACTGACCTCTAAAGCACTAGAACTTAGTAGAGCCACCCAGTGATCTTAGGTCAGCCCTCACCACATTCAGTTACTATGGTTACTGTAATGCAAAGCTTAAGCAATGTGTGGTGCACATCTCATCCAAAGGAGGGGCTGAGGCGGGATGATCTCGAGTTCAAGGCCTGACTTGACTACTGTGCATCACCACTTTGTCTCAACCAAATAAAAATATACAGAAAGGGAATCAGTGAAGCTCATGAATTGATCACAGAGGAAATGACCATTCCTAAGTGGTCCCTGTGAGCCTAGGAAGACCATACCATTCTTAGAGGCCGAGTGACTTCCGGGGCATGTCCTTGCTCCTGAACTTAACAGTTATACAACTAAAGTATGCATTCCTGTTAAAATTCAGTCAGGCTGGTTTGGGGGAATTTAGTGAGAGCAATCAGGAACTCTCCTGACTTGGCTTTAAATTAACACTATGTTGGTAAGATGCACTTTCTTTACTTGACTAAGTTGTCATCTGGCTACTTTGACAACAACAAACGTTAATAATTCCAGTGTTAGTCAATTTCTCTTCCTGTTCTGGGATGAGGATTCAGGCTGCTCAGAGCTGTGCTGGTCTGCCCTGGCTTTCTTTGATTGTTCATGCGTTTTCTTTGATTTGTGATCATTACTACCAGTGACTATTACACTTCACTCTGGCTTGTCCATGTGTTCTGTTTAATTTTTTTTGTGTAAGTGCGTGTGTGCCTGCAGGAGTTCAGAGGTCAGAAGAGGGCCTCTGATCCTCAGAAACTAGAGTTACAGATGGTTGAGTCTCATGTAGAAACTGAGAACCCAAAACAGCTCTAATAAGAGCAAAAAGTGCTAAGCCATCTCTCTAGTCCTCACCTTTGTTTATTTTTGAGACAGAGTCTATCTACCTAGCCCTGGCTGTCCTATAATTTAGAGATCAGGCTGACCTGCTTCCTAGTGGCTGGGATTAAAGCCACAGCATCTGAATTTTTGTTCTTTTGAGACAGTCTCCTGTAGCCCAGACCTGTCTTGATATCTAACCAAGGATCACCTGATTCTTGTGGTGTTTCTGCACCCCAGTACTAGCCTTACAGGTGTACCCACCACTTCTGGCTTCTTTGTTTTAAAGGCTTGAGCTTTTATTATCAGGAATATTTGCCTCTAGATTATGTGTGTAGGGTAAGAAGCAGAGCCTCATTTCATTTGTTCCCATTTGATGGCTATCCATTTACTGAAGATTACACTAAGGTGGTATTGCTGTGAATCAAGTGTCTGTTTGAGACATGGCCTCAGTTTAGGCCTTCAATTTCCTAGTTGTGCCTTTACTTGCTCTAGTTGTGAGATAACAAATGGGAGCCAGCGCGCTCGACTCTGGGTTCTTCCTACCCATCATGCTCTGAGTTCCTCATAAAACAAAGGTTCTATGAAGGAAAAGCCTATTTAAAAATAAAGATAATAAGCCGGGTATAGTGCAGACACCTTTAATCCTCACCCTTGGGGGGCTTAGTCAGGCTGATGTGAGATCCAACACAGCCAGGGCTACATAGTTAGACCCTGTCTCAAAGAAGAGGGAACCTTGCTGATATCTTAATCCAGCAATTTCCAAGCATTGTGACTCTGTAAGGTTTTTTATGGTTTTTTGAGACAGGGTTTCTCTGTATAGCTCTGGCTGTCCTGGAACTCACTTTGTCGACCAGGCTGGCCTCGAACTCAGAAATCCGCCTGCCTCTGCCTCCCGAGTGCTGGGATTAAAGGCGTGCGCCACCACTCCCGGCTGACTCTGTAAATTCTTACGGAGCCTGTATGTGGTAAGGTCTCAGTAGCACAGATCACAAATGATTTCCCAAATCTAATGTTTTTATATGAGAAATCGAACATGTTCCACTCCGTTATCAGCATGAGTACATATTTTACAGGAAAAAAACCCACAAAAACAAAACAAAAAAAAAAACACAAAACACCCAAATCAATGATAGGATTTCAAGTGTTCTCATCCCACAGGTTTTAGGCCTGTAACAGTTACACAGAACTCCGTAGCATAGAGAAGATGGTCTGGACCTCAATTTCAGAATAATTAATGGCATGATCTACCTAATTCTACCCTACAGTGCTGCATTACGTAATCGGAGGTTAGCTAGCTAGGGTAATCTACGTTGGTGATAGTATTCCAGAAGTTTGTATGTAAACATAGGCTTATTAAATGAAGATATCGGGTATCAGAGATCAAATGAAAACATGGAAGTGTTCTTTATTAGACCACATTCTGATTAAAGGGAGGTGAGAATGAATGTAGACACACTTACACATTGCAGAGAAGTAAAGAACTGTAGTCAATCTAGAACCAAGAAGATAACACCCTGAGAGCTTTGGTTGACGTTCCCTTGTCTACTGGAACTTAAAGGAGCCTTCCCAAGGTTTTTGGCAGAGCTGATCTTCCCACATGGGCTCCATTTTGGGAAATGATTTTAAAGCAAGGGGCAAGGCAGTTACCTCCTCAGGGAAGCCTTTAGCCACTGTGAGGCAGGGTCACAGGATAGATGACCAGTGAGTGAAGGCCTCAGGGTTCCTGGGAACAGCGTAGGTGGAGAGTGCAGCCTGCCCTGCCCTGCCCTCCGCTGGCTACAGGCTGTGCTGAACTCCGTGGTGGTCACGTGGGGGTGGACTCCGTTTACTCCAGCCTGTGCTCTGAGAGGTGCTTGCTGAGAACTCCTTAGTTTGTCCTGTAGAGCAAACATTATTCCTCCACAGGGCCACCAGGCAGGCTAGCTTTCTTCCCTGTCTCCAACTGAGTCGTTTGTGCTTTGTGCTGCTGTAGACAGTATTGGCACCTGTGATAAGTCTCAGAACCTTCCTAGTCCTCCAACTCTGGAAGGACAGTGTTAAAATATTGAGTGCTGTGAACCAAGGACACACATTTTACACTGAGAAAAATGAGGAGGGGACGGCAAGGGGGGCGAGCAGGGAACTGAAGACAGGCAGCTAAGATCCTGAGAGCTTAGCCCAGGGCAGCGCACCTCCAAACATTAGTTATGGGTACTTGGAGTTTGAGGCAAAACTAGCTCTGTTTTAGCAGTTCCTGTGTGAGCCTGTGCCCTTACCCCGTGCCTTACTTAATCTTGGCTCCTGGGCCTCTGAGGCAAGGCTTTGAAGCTCTGATCTGAGGCTAAATCCACTGTTTCCATCTTGTTCAGTACTAGCCTGGGGGGAAGGGGGGGGCCTCCTGGGGCTGATCTCCAGGCCACCTTACAGTGGGTAGAGATGGGGATGGGGGGCGACTGACCCAGGGCACCCACACTGTAGAGAAAGCACCCCTTCTCCAGGCCCGCCACTCCCTAGCAGTCAGTCTTAAGTTCCATGCTGACCTTGTTCTAACTGCCCAAGCCAGACAGGTCTCCAGGCAGAGGCACCTGGAACAATCCTGGCTTTGTTGCGAAGAAGAAGAATCTTGTCCCTGAATTTACAATCTGTTGCTCAGTGTCTAACCTCTCCAGCCCTGGAGACGGAACGGCACAGAGACTCTGGGAGAACGAGGCAGAGGGCAGAGGCCCACAGCTGGTGGTCAGCATTCGCAGCAACTCCCGCGTGTGAGGGAGGCAGGCAGGGATTCGGGGCGCGCGGGGCGCCACCGGGGCGCAGGCGGTTCGGCCGTTCCTACTGCGGGCCTGGTCTGAGGTTTCTCCCCGCGATGGGCTCACTAAGCCGGCAGGTAGGCAGTGCCGTGGCGGCGGCAGCAGGCGGTCCTGGAATGTGCGAGGGGCGTGATGACAGCGACTGCCGCCGGCCTCTTTGCGCAACACCTTCGCTGTATATATACCGGGCGCTCAGCTGCGCTCCACCTGGGTGCCTCCTGCTGTCCCTTACCTGCGAAGGGAGCGCTGGTGAGTACACCGGTCGGCCGCTACCGCCGGCTGCTTCTGATCTCAAGGACCTACACTGAATTTTTAAGTGACTTCATTCTTGTAGACACCCCTAAGGGACTTGACTGGCTCTGGGCTGCAGAGGAGGATATGAGAGCACATCATCTTAAACTTTCAGATTTTTTTTAAAAGATGGTTGTGATTGCTGTCAGGACAACTCTTAGAACTAGTGTAGGTGGACATGCCTCACCTGCTAGCTGTGTCTGTGGCTTGGGGTGGGAGGATCTGCCGGGCTGGCCTCATGCTTGGTCTGGGTTACTACCCGTGTGACTCCCTGACGTGCAGTGGCCCTCTTCATGACACCTGGGTCTTTTCCTGCAAGTTCTAGGTTTGCTCTGGCTGCTGGAGGATGCAGACCCTTCTGGGGGGACTTGGCCAAAAGCTTTTGCCCTTCAGATGTCTTGAGCAGGATTTGATTTCTGGTTCTTAAGGCAGAGGGATATGCACAGGGTCGGAGGAGACAGTATGCTCAAGCCAGAGGAGGAGTGCCCGTTTTGGAGTTAAAGTTCCAGAGGGACAGGTGCCTGCCATAGGTACTGTGGGCATTTTCTTAAAACCCGTGGATCATCGGTCCTGTACTTTGGGGGCGGGGGGAGGTCCTTTCAGGAGAGTTTTGTGCTAGCAGGGTGGCTCTGTCATCTGTCTGCTTTCCTGTCTTGTAGACTGAAACTTGTTCTCAGTTAGGCATTTCTGGAAAACCTGAGCCTCCCCACAGTAAGCATTGTTTGGGACTAGGAGACCGTCTTATCCTATGCCAGCTGATAATGACCTTTTCTGTTTTACAAGCTTTTGTAAGCCGGGGCAAGAAGGGCAGGCTTTGTAATAGTTTTGGATGCTACACAAGTTACCTCCCTCCCTTACCCCTCCCCTACCCCTCCAGGGTACCACGACTCAGGCACAGAATAGCCTGAGTTTATGAAAAAGAAAACAACAAAACAAAACACCCCAAAACAGTATTTGAGGGATCTGATTTGGAGTATACTAGATTTCAATAAAGATTGTCGCATACATAGGTTTACAAATTTAGCTTTTAACTCCCCCAAACAGGGCAGAATAGTTACAGGTCAACTAACTGACAGCCTAAGGATTGAACTCAGAATCTTATGCTTCGTAGTGGCTGTTCTGAGCTACATAGCTAGCCTTTGGGTTTTTGAGATGGAGTGTTGTGTAGGTCCTATTAGTCCTTTTTTAAAAAGATATTTATTTATTATATGTAAGTACACCGTAGCTGTTTTCAGACACACCAGAAGAGGGTGTCCAATTTCATTACAGATGGTTATGAACCACCATGTGGTTGCTGGGATTTGAACTCGTGACCTTCAAGAAGGGTAGTCAGTGCTCTTAACTGCTGATCCATCTCTCCAGACCTCCAATTAGTCTTGAATTAGTTAGGTCTCCGCCTCCCCAAGTGTGTGCTGGGATTATAGACTTGACCTACCACACCTGACTGAAATTTACTTTACAAATTTAAAAAGGTATTGTAGCAGCCTGTGTGAGCACAAGTTTGTAGTGTTAGGCTAAATATCTTAAATAGTATCTTTCACCTAAAATCTAAAACTAAAAGCCATTCTCTAATTGCAAGACCTAGAAGCAGTCTGCCCTCTCCCCCTTGTTTTTTAGCAAGTACGTGTTGTAGCCCAGACCATCCTTGAGACCTGTGATAATCCTGCCTCAGCTTCTGCAGCCTTGGGCTTTCAGGCATGCACCACTAGTGCCACACCCCTCTGCTCACACCCCTCCCTCCTCTTCAGGGGATTATTCTGAGGCTTACAGGAAGCCAAGGGGCAGCAGCAGCCCTCCACCTTCAGTGGCTCTGGGTTATTCTGCCAAAAGCAGAAGAACTCCTCAGGCCTTAACATTAGCTGTGTGGAGTTCTTCTGTGTCCAGAGCTGCTTTCATTCTGACTTTGAACATTTTTCTGTATCTCAGGTTTCCTCTCTCGGGTAGTCCTACAGTTAGTACTAAATGGTAAGCATAAAGCAGATCTCTCCCTCTGTGTTAAAAGTTGGCCTCAGGTCACCATTAGCTGAGTTTGGTGCTAAACTCCTGCAACTTTGAGCCTGAGATGGAAGAATTGCCCTGACTTCTATGGATTATATGGTGTATCTGACCGTCCACCAATTAGAAACAATGAGACAACCCTGAAAATGCTGGACAGTGAAGTGAGTTAATCTGTGTACAGGACTTATGCCAGAGCCTGTACACAGAGCCTGTCAGTCTCAATTGATGTTGGGCTGCCTGTCAGTGACAACTGCTCTCCTTTACTTCAGTGGTCATTCTTGTGCTATGGCCATAGCTGGTGAGAGGACACAGGACCACGGGCATGGGCTGATTCACTTTTTCATCCCTGGATCTTAGCTGGGCAAGCTCTGAAAACAGCTGGTCCCAGTCAGGTCCTGGTTGGAGAAGCTCAAAGAATGCAAAGTGAAGGGCGTGGATGGCAGCCAGGTGCCTCACATTTCCCAGTTTGAGTCCTAGAAGAGCCCAGAGGTTTCCCCTTCTGAGCTTGCCAGGAGGACTGACTTCCTCTTGGCATTGTGTGTGCCTGTGTGAAATGGAGCCAAGAGTGAGGCCCACAGCTCTGTAGAAGTGGGCCTAGGGTAGCCACAGGACCTGGGGCCCTTGTGATCATTCTTGGTCTAGTTGGGCAATTGATACCTTGTTAGATTCAATGTTTCTTCCTCAAAGCCTGCTGCTCTGGCAGGTAGCAAGAGTGATAGAAAGAATATGGTGTTGGGCAGGAAAGCAGAGAGAGCAGTGGTATCTGGACATCGGGGAAACCTTTGGAGGGGGCCAACAGTTAAGTTCCTGCTTTCCTTTAGGAAGCAGGTTTAGTGTCTGCCATGTCTTGGCCAGTGACCTCAGATTCACATGGAATCCCTCTGTCTGCCCTGTTTAGTATTTTGTCCTCTCCTTAGCAGTCATACCTGGAGGACTGCTGGGTCTGAAGTCTTTGTTGGGGAAAGCAGCCAGCCATTACAGAATTTTTAGTCACTATATTTGGGGATATGGTCAGGGACAGAGGATCCCCGTACTTGTGTTCCTGAGTCTTTGATTAGATAGGACCTGAAGGCTTCCTATGACCCCTGACTGTGAGGTTTATGGTGTATAAGGCTTTGGAAATGTGTATCCCTTGGTTCTTCCCTCCTCCTCCTCCTTCTTTCTCTCTCTTCTCTTCTCTTCTCTTCTCTTCTCTTCTCTTCTCTTCTCTTCCTCTCTTCTCTCTCCTTCTCTTCCTCTCTTCTCTCTCCTTCTCTCTGTTTCTCTCTCCCTCCTTCCCTCCACCACCTTTCTCTGACATACAGGGCAATGTGACCTTTGGGCAAGTTTTTTTTCAACTTCTTTGCTTTCCTTATTGTACTCTGGAAAAAAAAATCCTTCTTTGTCATGTCACCCCCAAGGCATATGTGTGACTATAGACATGTTTCCTTGATTCTCTTTGCCTCTGTTTCATTCTGCCTTTGTTGAAGGATCATGCCACAAGGCATCACTAATGTCCTTTGGAGTCCTCATTGTGCCCAAGGTTGGCAGCGGGTTCGTGTGCATCATGTAGTACTTAGACTAGTTCACCGTGACGCAACTCATTCCCCCAGTTGGGCGACCGTGTCAGGTACTGCTCAGACTTCTCCTACACACAGTATCAATTAATCTTCATAACAGCTCTGGGAGGAATATGACATTGTTCCAGTTTTGAGATGATGACATTGAAGCCTAGATGTTTAGTGATCTCCACCTCCATCAACGTTCTGTGTCTTACAATTGTGTGCAAAGACACTATAGTCGCCACAGAAGTGTTACTTGCAGGGACTTGGAGGATCCACGGAATGATGACCTAGTCCAGGCACCAATTGTAGGGTATTTGTCTGCTCCAGGCCCAGTCTTTGCTCCAGAGTCCTAGATGCAGGCTCTGGTTCATCCTGCAACAGAGAGCACAGGAGGCTGAGAGCACAGGAACCAGTGTACCAGAGCAGTAGAGAGGCATGGCTGGATGGTTGCCAGTTGCCATACATTTCCTACTTTCAGGGCACACTCAGCTGTGGAGGTGGAGAGTCAGGAAGGGACCAGCCAAAGAGCTAGGGCTGGGTGGGCGCTTCCAGATGCTTGCCCAAGATGGTTGTGCCAAGTGTGTGGATCTACAGATCCTGTTCTGATCTACCAGAATCTGGTCTAAGTGGTGATGGAGGACAGACAAAAAGAGCCCCAGCAATTGAGTACCAGATTGCTTCATAGGGGAAGCATGGTGCCAAGTAATTGAGGCTCAGAATAAGGAAGTTTCCCAAGAAGGAAGGAGCACAGGTAATCAGTAGAGATCCATCTCCCTTTTGGCATAAACTAATAATAAACAGTACTGGAAGTGGATGAAGACAATGCAGACCTGCCACAAAGACTGGGGACGTTTCTTTCTTGTTGGGAATGGGCCAGCCATGGAAATCTGGTCACAGAACACTTCCTGTAGCTAACAGGGAAACAAGCACCCTAGTCATACTTGACTGCTATGCTACGTCCTTGGCGGGGCCGCTGTGGCAAGAGACCACAGTTTCTAGGGAATAATTGTCCTAGCCAACAAGTCCCAGCCAATCCAACTTGCATACAATGATGAGGGACAGCC
Organism: Mus musculus; assembly: GCF_000001635.26. Taxonomy (NCBI): domain Eukaryota; kingdom Metazoa; phylum Chordata; class Mammalia; order Rodentia; family Muridae; genus Mus; species Mus musculus. Next base: position 53,054,045 of record NC_000071.6, read on the forward strand.
TCCTGTCAGGGAGACTCAGGCTGAAATTGCTACTTAGTACTGGCTTTTCCATTTGCTTGCTAGGTTCATTCCCCTGGGCCCTAGAATAGAGAGAAATAGGCAGGTTACTACGATCTGAGAGCTTACTTTTTATTTGTGGAAATGAGGTAAAAGTTCAGAAGCAGGACAGTCCCTGAGTTTCAGATTACTAGAAGTGGGAAATGGCTCTAGAAATTTCTCAGCATGCCTCCAAGAATAGAGTCCCTTATGAAAGATCCCTTCATTCCTCCGGTAACCCCAAATAGCTCATGGAAATCCTAAAGTGTGTGTGTGTGTGTGTGTGTGTGTGTGTGTGTATCCATCCTGCTTTTAAAATATGTTTCACTATCCTGATCTGGCTTACAGCTTGTCATTCTCCTACATGAGTCTTTCAAATTCTGGGATTGCAGGAGTTCATTACTTTGCCCAGATTAAAGGGAACTTTTTTTTGGGGTGGAGGAGAGTCTGGCTAGCCTGGGACTATGTAGACTAGCCTGACCTTGAACTCAGAGATTAGCTTGACTCTTCCACCCGAGTGCTGCCACTGAGGGGAGCATCAATGCTTAGTCTTAGTGTTTGTTCTCCCCTGAGTTAGTCCCCACACCCAGCTTGAAGTTTTAATTCTACATCCTAGTGAAAATCTTCCTGTGGTCATTTTAGAAAGACATTGCATGACCACAAGGGCTACACCGTATTGGACACCGTTCTGAGAGTCTCCACTGACACTGTTGTCATTTCACATATAGGAGAACTGAAAGGCCTTACCCAAGAGTACAGAGGCCAAGCTGCCTCGCAAATCCAGGAAGTTGCAATCTAAAACTCCAACTTTCCTCTGGTATACTAGTCTACGGTCCCTTGGGATTTTTGACAATATTTGAAGATACTGTTAAATTTGGGGTGAGGGGGTCATGACATTTAGTAGAGACAGGGGTGATGCTAAGTATCCCTCAGTACCTTGACTTACATGTCACTGTTAAGGTCTAGGAAAACAACACTGGAAATGTAGTAAATCATGCCAGTAAATGGCCTGCCACCCTTTCCCAATTCCACAAGTAAAATTTACACTGGAGGAAAGACAAGTCATGTTGATGTGACTCCTCCAAACTGTGGGTGAAGCCTCAGTCTGGCAAGTCTGTATATATAAAGTTGTCTCTTTCCACGTCAAGGCTGCTTTGGCAGTCGTGTTTGCCATCACTCTTGTGCATAAAGTCTGGATGAGAATGGATGTTGGGCACCAGTGTGGCACTGAGTAGCTCTTTGATGCTCATTAAATGGTCCTAGTTATTAAAAATTAATTAAGAGATGTCACACTGATGTGTGAAGTGCCAGACGAGTCACTCGGTTGGCACGTGCCAGGGTTGAAAAGGGCAAGGCCAGAGTAGAGAGAAGAAGGAGGAGGAGGGTGTGGGTTGAGCAGTGAAGCACTGTCACCATCAAGATAGAAGTGAGACTCAAAAGTGGAAGGACCACTCCGGAGGAGGCACACCTAGAGGAGAGGCATCAATTGAGGGCAGCAATGGGCAGTGGAATTTGGGGTGTCAACAGCACAACTGTGTGCTAGGAAGGTTCATCCATGGGGGATGTGGAGTCACGCTAGGAGAGCTGTGGCTTCTATCCAGTAGGGAGCTGCAGAGGCCCTGGGTGGTGGGATGGTATCTAGACTGAGGCAGGAAATACTTCCAGGCAGAGCCATTAGGTCTGAGAGATTTGGGAGCAGTCAGGGATGGCTTTGAAAGTCTCAGACAGTGATGGCAAGAGCTATAAACAGGAAAGTTGTGCTGAAGGGACCATGGGTCTGGACTGAAGGCTGAAGAATTAGCTTAAGTTGGGGTGAATTTCAAGTTGAGACCACAGCAGGTGTCCAACAACACAGTACAGGTTGATAGCCTCAGGGAGAATGCAGGTCACACACTCCTTCCTCCTTGACACTCATCTAGGGCAGGCAGGAAGCTCTGGTTTGAGCTCTGAGTCACAGACTCTTTCCGTCCTCCTACCAGCCCTGTGTGCCCTGGAAGTGGCTATCCGCTCCAATTTTGTTGTGAGCTGAGGCAAGATTATTTCCCACTTAGCCTGTGCTGCGCCTTTGGCCTGAGCCACTTCATGCCTGATACCGACTCAGAGACATCCCTGTTGTCGCTCCTTCTCTCAGGTGTTCCCTCACAGTCAGTCAGGATGAGTAGGCCAGGGAGTCCCTGATTTGTTGGAGTGTAGGGGATAAGGTATCTTCTCACTATATCATCCTATGTTGGTCTGGAACTCACAACCTTCCCAATCTCACCTCCCAAAGATTAGGGGCCTAGTGAGGTCTCTGCCTGGCATGAACTCAGGGAGACTCTGAAGCCGAAGCCGGAGACTCTCTCAGATCATGGCTGTAACTGGCTTTCTCAACTGTGTATTAAACACCATGAGGTCACATCATGGAAAGGTAGGGGTGTGACAAACCTATACAACTGTCTTTCTTGTTGCTGCTGTTCAGAGATTCTTGATCTTAGACATGTTAGACAAGTGTTGTCCCAATAGCTACTCCACAGCTCAGGATTATCACCTTGCACTTGAGTGTGTGTGTGTGTGTGTGTGTGTGTGTGTGTGTGTGTGTGTTTGTGTGTGTGTGGCCACAGGGCCCTACTTACTCTATAGCTGAGCCTGATCTGGAACCTCCTATATAGCTAGCCAGGCTGGCTTCAAAATCACAGGTCATATACCTGGCTAGAGTCAGCCCTTTGAATCTGAAGTTGGGTAAATGTGGACATCCCACTCTGAACCTTAGGGAATGATTTTGGATCGTTGTTACCCTATTGCAACCATGCTAGAATAAGACATACTGTGCTTCTTGTTCATAGTAAAGAGCATTTGCCTAGGTGTGTTTGCCACCTCTTTTGACCTGCTATGACACTTTGATCTGCTCTTCTTAGAACACACTTCCCCATTTCTTATTTTACAAATTTGTAAATGACTGATCAGGAAATATCTTCTGGTCTGTGTTGCCATCTATTCAATGAATAGGTATTGGACCACATCTCAGGCCATACAGAACTTCAGGTCCCGAGAATGACCCTTTCTTGGTAGTGCTTGGTAAGCTGGAAATAGATATCAGATGGATCCTGGTTCTGGTTCTGGGAAGCCCTCTTATGAGAATCGATAGAGCTGGTGTTTCTGAGATCTAATGTTCTTCCCCTTCTAATTCCCCAAAGAGAAATGAGTTGGTCAGTTTGAGAGTTTTCCATGTGTGATCACAGCATCTTCTCTATCTAGCCCGGGCCCCTCCAGAACATCATTCTATGACCCAGGGTGGCCTCGAACTCTAGGAGTTAAGTTACTACGTGCCTCAGGCTGCCGGATTGCAGGGGTGGGACAGCATACCTAGCTATCACAGCACAGTAGATTGCACTCTGGTAATATCACTTATTTTGCATATCTTGAATTGCTGATGAGGCTGGAACTCCGGTTCTAGTCGGGTTCTAGCTGCTTGTACTTCCTTTTCTGTGAATCTTCTGTCCCTTGGCTTGTTCTCCTTAGTGGTGTCAGGACAGGCTACAAGCTGTGGCTAGCCAGATGAGCTGACTTGGAACTGAGAGGAACATTGTGGAGAAAATGGGTTACAAGGAAGTATGCAAAGCCTGGGAACAATGCCCCTCTGATAAAGGGCCACTGCTGGTGGTAGGACGACTCAGTGCTAGCTAGCTGTGATTTATTAGACCTTTATTTCACTACCAGTCTTGAAGCCTCAGATGTATGAAGAATGGTGTCCATTTTACAGAGAGGAAACTGGTACTGTGTGCCTAGAGGCATAAAGGCACTTGGTCCAGAGACATGCCCACACTATTATACTTCCACAGAAGCCCCAGATGGTAGGGAACACAGGTGGGATGTCTAGGAGTGTAAACATAATGTCAAGACCACTGGGTGAGGTTTGATGCAGATTTACAGTTGAACTTGCCCCAGCGTAGCTAGCCAATGGAGACCATTGATACAGACACCTGTTTGGTCTCTCCCACTCCTAAGAAGTAAGATTTGTAAGAAATGTCTTTCCTTCAGGCAACTGTTACATCAGCGGCTGTAGACTTAAGCAAGCCCTGTCCTTCTCTTGCAGATCATGGCTCCTTGGCCCGAGTTGGAAAATGCCCAGCCCAACCCCGGTAAATTCATCGAGGGGGCCTCTGGACCACAATCGAGCATACCTGCCAAAGACAAGGAGGCCAGCAAAAGTAGGTGCCGGTCACCAACTGGGGACAAGCCCTCTTTGAGGACCCATGGAAATTTGGCTTCCATTTCTCATGGTCTTTGCTACTTGTTTCCAGCAAATGACAACGGGACTCCTGTAGCCAAGACTGAACTGCTACCCTCCTATTCCGCCCTGGTTCTCATAGAGGAGCATCCCGAGGGGACGGACCCCTGGGACCTGCCTGAACTCCAGGACACTGGGATCAAATGGTCAGGTAAGCGGATGTCCAGCATACAGCAGAGGCCAGAAAAAGGACCCAGCCTGTCCATAGCATTTCCCTTTGTGTGTCTCCTGTACCAGGGTTCTGAGGCAGAGTAACTAGAGGACCCTTTGTTCTTTCACTCAAAGTATCAGGGAACAGTCATGACACATTTGTGTGGATGCTGATAATGTTAGGCTTTAGGGGCTGAGAGTACAGCCAGAAGACTTGGGGTGATCAAGTGTGGGGTTACGATCAAGCCCAAGACAGCTAGGAAAGGCTTGGGTGGTAGGGGGAGAAGGGGATTGATTGCTGGGATTGATTGATTATCTCTGCTTTCTGAAGATGCTTTGAGAAGCAGTTAACTGCTTGCTTAGCTACTCACTACCTCAACAACACCGCAGTTCACTTGACGGGCCATCTATCCATCCTGGTCTGCTGCTCTGCTGGGCCCACACCACACTGCACTCTCCTTCCCCTCTGACTCTCTAGAAACACACCGAAAGGTTCAGCAGTGGAGACTGCCTCACACCCAGGCCTTGATAGAAGCCAGTTGGGAGAAGGTAGAGCTGTACGCAAGCTCCCTTGCCAAGCATCTCTGTTCCTCCCTAAGAACTCTATCTAACTGCTGTGCCTTCCCTCTTCCCCACCACAGAGAGAGACACCAAAGGGAAGACGCTCTGCATTTTCCAGGGGGTTGGGAAGTTCATTCTTCTCCTGGGGTTTCTCTACTTGTTCGTGTGCTCCCTGGATGTACTGAGCAGCGCCTTCCAGCTTGTTGGAGGTAAGGACCCTAAGGCTGGAGGTGGGTTATGCTTGACTCCTGGTTTCTCAATTCAGGTGGGCAGATCACGGGTTTTCTCTTACTTCACCATGGCTGAGGTGGGTGAGGGGCAAGCCTGACTATCTCAGACATCCCCCATCACAGAGCAGAGAACTGAAGCATCTAAGTGGCTCTTGCTTAAGCCAGGAACCTGGGCTGGAGCTGATGTCAGCTGCCAGAACCCTTTCCATTGTACCCAACCCCCCCAGCAGGAAGCTGTTTCAACTCCCTTTATCTGCAGGATGCCTGCTGCCTCCAGGCTTCTGTCTAGAGTTTGAGAATAGAATGATCCCTTAGGCCAAAGCAAGCAGGAAAGATCAAAGCCAACCCTTGCTGGGAAGAGCCCACAGTAGATACCTTCCCTGGCCTGAGCGCAGGACGCAGTGATCAGTGTTTCAAAAAATCCAGAATGAAATTCCCACCTGTGCTCAGTTAACTTTGGACCCTCTCTGGGTGACAACAGATAGATAGCACCCTGAGTGGCTCCGTCTGGAATAGTCCTCTCTAAGCCCCTCCCACACGGAAGAGATGATCAAGGCTTAGAGGTCACTAACTAACCAGACTTTAAACACAGCCTATAATGAACACAGTGGGATTCCAGAGCACTGATCAGGGTAACACAAGAGACTGTGGATTTTTCTGCCTTTGGTGCCCTGGGCTAGATATAAACAAATAGAAAGTCTTTTTCCCCTCCTGTTTTGAGACAGGGTCTTTATGTCACCCTGGCTGTTCTGGAACTCCCTATTTGGACCAGATTGTTCTTTAACTTTCAAATCCACCTGTCTCTGCTGCAACTAAAGACATATGCCATCTCATCCTTCCCAGTCCTTTCCAGGAGAGGGTCCACTATTTCCAATCATATATCTCTGCCTCCCAAATTCTGAGATTAAAGGCATGGGCTACCATGCCTAGCTGACCTGAACTTTTGACATGAAGGATGGGTGGTAGGTCACTTGTTAGGGGCCACACTGTTGAATGTGGTAAGTCTCCCTGACCCTTAGGGACATAAGGGTCTTGGCTTATGATTATTACCTTAGACAATGCACATCCGGACACTAGGCCTCCATTATAAAATGGATTGAGACTGAGGGTCACATAGACTCCCAAAAGACTTCCATAGAATTCAGGCTGCAGTTGAAGGTGTTGGGGAATAGAGGATCAACTTAAAGGACTCAGGGCCTATATGAAGCCAGGTTCTTGAATACAGATGACTGGAAAAAGGCTGGCTGGCTAAGAGCTGGAGGGTGGAAATTAAAGATGGGGGGACTGGAGGCTCACATGGACAGACAGCTTCCTTCTTAGAACAATGCAAGGAAAAAGAATAGTGAGCAAGAAACACGGCCAAGTTGAGCTGAGGGCTAGGTTCCTACTCTACAGCCAGCTGGCCTGGTGTGGACACTTGGAAGGTCCACACTTCACAGCTATCTTCCAATAACCATCGTTTGTCTTCTAGGCAAAGTGGCCGGACAGTTCTTCAGCAACAACTCCATCATGTCTAATCCTGTGGCTGGACTGGTGATAGGGGTTCTGGTGACAGTCATGGTTCAAAGCTCCAGCACCTCTTCCTCCATCATCGTCAGCATGGTTGCTTCTTCATGTGAGTTGGGGACTTGCTCTTGCTCTAGGCAGTGCTACTCCCCGCCCCAGGAAGTATTTTAGCCAAAGTTAATTACAATTTTTTTTCTACACAGCAAGTTTGAGGCCAGCCTAAGCTACATAACACACTATTTTGAAATGAATAAAATAAAAATGTGTCTTCAGACCTGGGGCTCAGCCATTCCTTTAATCACTGATTCCTGGCCTCCTGTGAGATGGGAGTACCAGAGAGGCTTTTGGGGGGGGGTCTTCTGGTACATGGGGTGCATGCAGATTCATCGACTCCCCTCTCTGGATTTTAATAGCTGTGTAGTGTTATATATGACACACCACCTCCCAAAGAAACTGAGACCTGCTTTCTAGAATATTTAGCCGCAGTGTGTTCATCCCACACTTGGGGTGTTGTGGAGCGTGGCTCCCCTGCCTGCAGGTTCCCTCACTGTTCTTTTTTTTACCCTTCAGTGCTGACGGTTCGGGCTGCCATCCCCATCATCATGGGCGCTAACATTGGAACCTCCATCACCAACACGATCGTGGCGCTTATGCAGGCAGGAGACAGAAATGAGTTCAGAAGGTAGGTGATTTGGGGCAAGCTTGGTGTCCACTGTCTATGTCCACAACGCCTTTAACAAGTCATGAAGGTGTGCTTGACTGCTAGCCTGGAAGGAGCCTCCAGTCCAACCAGTGTTGGGAATCCCAGATTAAAATCCACTTACGGATCTGTAAAGCTAGAATAATATCCAACAGCACCAGTAAATTATTGTAATGATTACACAGTCATGCAGGCAAGCGCTGTCAGGGTGCCTGAAAAGCACCAGCTAGACAAGCACAGCTGGGTGGTAGCGTTGAAGCAAGGCCAGTTGGGTGGGGCAGGCTTTGTTGTCTCACTTAGTCATAGATAATTATAACTTCATAAAACTCCCATTTTAGGCTAGCACTGCTACTAATACTATCTCTTCACCTGTAAGGCAGCACAGGCAAATATAGCTGATGACATGTGAGGTAGGAAAATAGGGGCAGTTGGAAATAGACACAGGGAAACCCTCTGTCTCGGCATTAGCATGGCGATGAAGGAAGTTTCCCAGCTTCTTTTCTAACCAGCCAGCCACAGACTCTACCCAGAGCTTATTAAAATGCAGAAGCAATTCCCAGCTTGTCAATGACGCCATCGCGGTGTGGTCAAGCCGCTGACATTATAGCAGGTTTTTGGGGGGAATGGTCATGTTTGTCGTGTCTGCTGGTGAATCAACAGGGGATGCTATCGCAGTGGTCCATCTACCTGAGCCACCTCTCATTTGGTCCCTGATGACATGTCTTGATGGACATGATAACACACATTAAGACGGGCACTCTCTAATTTGATCTCCCTGTGAAGCCAGACAGCCTTCTCTATCCCCCCCACCATCCATCCTGAAGCCAAAGGAGACAAAGTGATGTCATCGACTGGCCCCAGCCAGGATTCCAGTTAGGTTTCGATTCTGGAAAATCTTGGCTCATCTCATGATTATTTACACTGATTGCTTCCTTGTAGCCTATGAAAAAGAAGCCTAAGTAAGACCTAATGAGTTGCCTACATGTTGGGATGTAACTGACTTAGTTCACTCTGCTCCCCAAGTGTATAAATTTCAGTATGGCTTGCATAACCGATATTGGTTCCATGTGGCATCCTTCTTGGAGGTTTAGATTATTGCCTTAGATAGCTGCAGTAATTACTGTATCAACTGTTTATAGAGCTCCTAGACATTTTACCGAACACCAGGAAATCTGTGAATCATTTTCTACTTCACCAGCAGTGTATGAAAGTGTCTTTGGTTGCCTTCAGGAAGAATGAGACTAGCTAATACCATAGACCAAATATTAGAACTTGAACGGTTCCTTTCTAAATTATTTCCCCATCTGCTTATTAAGTGCTTCTCTGTAGCCATATACCAAGTATACCTTGTGGTAGGTATTTTCACACTTTCTTAATTTGAAAGATACATATATATATATATATATATATATATATATATATATATTTTTGTCTCAGAATTTTGAGAATTGAAGGTTAAGATTTCAGGGGCTGGAGAAATGGCTCAATTGTCTTTCAGAGGACCTGGTTTTAGTCCCGCCACCCATGTGCCCATATGGTGGCCCACATGCTTGTAGTTCCAATTTCTAGGTTTCTGATGAGACCCGTACTGGTGCAATGCACATATACTAAACATACACAATTAATTAATCCCAACATTTGGGAGGCAGAAGCAGGTGGATCTCTTTGAGTTCAAGTCCAGGACAGCCAGAGCTTTACATAGAGAAACTCTGTCTTGAAACCCCCTTCCCATACCCAAAAAAGAATCCAGTTGGTAAGAAGGTTCTGATGGTCTGGCCCACTACTCTCTCTCTCTACCTTTCAAAGGACAGGTTGCCTTCCAAGCAATTTAAGTGGTCTAGGCATGGTTGAAGAGGTTTCTCAGTGGTTAAGTCTTTGTTGGTGGTCTTGCAGATGGCCTATGTGACCCATAAAGTGACCCTCAACTATATAATCAGTTCTGGGTGTATGGTACACATACAAACATGTAGGAAAACCATTCATAATTCTTAATCTTTATTGATTTTTAAAAAATTTTATTTTATTATTGTGTTTGCCTCTAATGCATGTATGTATGTACTATCTGCATACTTGGAGAAACTGGAGTTGTGGGTTTTGGGACTGAAACCCAGGTTCTCTAGAAGAACAGCCAGTGCTCTTAATGGTTCTCTCCAGCCTTAAAAATCTGTACAAGAAGGGTTGGGGTGGGGGGAGTCTTGATGCAATTCTGCTAAAGAGTGGTTCTTAGGATTCCACTCCTAAGATACTATACTGGTCAGAAAAGTCTTCCTAGACCAACCACCTGTGTGTACTTAGGTGGATGGCTTGCACCTCCCTCAATATAATATGGCTCTGGTGGCTTTCTCTTCCCATAGGGCATTTGCAGGAGCCACTGTTCATGACTTCTTCAACTGGCTCTCTGTGTTCGTGCTCTTGCCTCTGGAGGCTGCCACCCATTACCTGGAGATCCTGACCAACCTTGTGTTAGAAACCTTCAAGTTCCAGAATGGAGAAGATGCCCCAGACATTCTGAAAGTCATCACAGACCCCTTCACAAAGCTCATCATCCAGGTAATGGCTATGTTAGTACAGCTCACATCTCAATGAGCCTAAAGAGGCCAGGGAGCAGGACATAAGCCATAGGAGGCAGAAGTTAAGGATATTTGTGTCACTTGTATTTCTTTAACATAGGCTGGTTTACCCTATTAGGAGTGGGGGATAATTGGGTGAGGTTAGGGGTACTTCTGAGAGATAATCAGTGAGCATTTGTGCCCGCATATTTTCCATTGTCATAACAGTTTATTGATGGTTACTCCCCTTTCCCAGCTGAGGTCATTCATGCCTGCTGATCCTTGGTGTCTGTCCTAGATGTGAACAGAAAGGGCCAGCCAGGACTTGAACTTAAACTGTAGGTCTCTACAACCTGCTGGCTATCAGTACCCTTACAGTTTTGCTCTGAGTGTCTGCCAGTTTCTAGGGCAGTGATTCTCAACCTTCCTAATGCTGTGACCCTTTATTACACTTCCTCATGTGGTGATGACCCCCAATCATAAGATTATTGTTGCTATTTCATAACTGTAATTTTGCTACTATTATGAATCTGAATGTAAATATCTGTTTCCGGTGCTTGTGAAAGGTGTTGAGAACCATAGGTTGAAAGCCACCAGCTCTAGAAGATAATGCTGTTCTTGGTGGGAGGGTATAGATCTTTACATATAGGGTGTGTCCAGTGGCTCACATTCACAGCACCCAAAATATCCAAGGCCCGCTGACAGCAACCACTCTGAGGATTTTCTGACCCGTGCTCCTCTATTTTTCCCCTCAGCTGGATAAAAAGGTCATCCAACAAATCGCAATGGGTGACTCAGCGGCCCAGAACAAGAGCCTGATCAAGATCTGGTGTAAAAGTATAACCAATGTGGTAAGTGTCAAAGTGATGGATGAGTATGTATGTCAACCAAAGGGTTCAAAGGCAGCAAATCAGAAGTCAGAAAGGGAGAAAAATTAGGCAACTGGGAGTTCTATCTGCCCTCTGCCTTTCAAGGAGATAGACACCTTTGCATCACTGTTAAGATGCCCGCTCCTTGACGTGGTATAATGCTTGAATATCTCATGGAAGGATGACTCTTGCCTTTTGCTTTGGAGACCGTGATCTCTGTCCCACAACACAAATGTAGGCAGCAGGGGCATCTCACCTTCCAGGCTGTTTCTGAGGAGGCACACATGGCTTGCACTAGGAACTTGCCCAACCTGCTGTGCAGTGTGGGTGCAACTCACTCTTAATTCTGGGGTGTAGTATGTGTGTGCATGCATGCATGTGATGCTAAAAGCTGGTGATAAAATAAAATGAAACAGATTTTATTTGTCCCCATGGTTCCAAGAGATTTTTCAAAAATCTTTGAAGGGAAAGAAAACACCCTATGATTTAGCCACCATACAGATCCAAGGATAATGTCCCATTTGGTCCCCACCTTTGTTATTTCCCCACCATGGACGCACCTTATGTTTGTCATTGTCATTTAGACTGAGATGAATGTCACCGTCCCCTCGACTGATAACTGCACCTCTCCTTCATATTGCTGGACTGATGGCATACAGACCTGGACCATCCAGAACGTTACCCAAAAGGAGAACATTGCTAAATGTGAGTGGGAATTAACTGGCTGGCTAGCTGGGTGGGTAGTCTAGGAATCTGACCAGTGTGCAGCCCAGTGATTACAGGAACAAAGGGAAGACAATGCTGGGCCTTCTGGTGACTCCATGCCACCTGAAGAGCTTTTGATAGGGATTCTACAGTGCTCCCTTGGTGTGCCTTTGGATCCCTTAGTCAATAAGTCAGGGGTAATTGATGGCTGGTTTGATTATATGGTCTGTCCACTTAATGCATCTCTTCTGATCAAGGCACTGAGCCCACCTGATACTCCCATATTTTAGGAAACCTTTCATCCTTTCAAGCCTTCCTGAATCCCACTTTCTCCTCTATCATACTACCACGTTTTGGTGTGATTATCCCTGCAGAATCAGGCAAACTTGTCATCACTGATGCCCTAATTGCTATCTGTCAGTAGAACTATGATTTTCAGGATTTGTCACAAGGGATACATAAGAAGGACTTTGGTAACAATCACCAGGGCCTGCCCAGGACAAGCTGAGTGATTTAAGGAACACTCCACTTTCCAGTCTCAAGAGTCCGGTCTGGTGGTGCCTGCTTTTAAGTCATAGGAGGTAGAGATAGGAGAGAAGATCAAGCTAGTTAGTCATCCTGTTGGAGATCTGGGCTATAAGCAGATCTTTTCTCAAAAAAATAGATGCTGGAGATGCATCAACGCAAAAAAAAAAAAAAAAAAAAAAAAAAAAAAAGATCTTATCATACAGATCTTTCACTTCCTTAGTTAGAGTCACGCCGAGATATTTTATATTATTTGTGACTATTGAGAAGGGTGTTGTTTCCCTAATTTCTTTCTCAGCCTGTTTACTCTTTGTGCAGAGAAAGGCCATTGACTTGTTTGAGTTAATTTTATATCCAGCTACTTCACCAAAGCTGTTTATCAGGTTTAGGAGTTCTCTGGTGGAATTTTTAGGGTCACTTATATATACTATCATATCATCTGCAAAAAGTGATATTTTGACTTCTTTCTTTCCAATTTGTATCCCCTTGATCGTTTTTTGTTGTCCAATTGCTCTGGCTAATACTTCAAGTACTATGTTGAAGAGGTAGGGAGAGAGTGGGCAGCCTTGTCTAGTCCCTGATTTTAGTGGGATTGCTTCGAGTTTCTCTCCATTTACTTTGATGTTGGCTACTGGTTTGCTGTAGATTGCTTTTATCATGTTTAGGTATGGGCCTTGAATTCCTGATCTTTCCAAGACTTTTTTTCATGAATGGGTGTTGGATTTTGTCGAATGCCTTCTCCGCGTCTAAGGAGATGATCATGTAGTTTTTGTCTTTGAGTTTGTTTATATAATGGGTTATGTTGATGGATTTCCGTATATTAAACCATCCCTGCATCCCTGGAATAAAGCCTACTTGGTCAGGATGGAGGCCCATTGGACATGCAAACTTTATATGCCCCAGTACAGGGGAATGCCAGGGCCAAAAAGTGGGAGTGGGTGGGTGGGGGAGTAGGGAGGAGGGTATGGAGGACTTTTGGGATAGCATTGGAAATGTAAATGAGGAAAATACCTAATAAAAATATTTTTTAAAAAAGATGCTCAGTAGTAAACTCACATGCTCATGCAAAGAACTGCAGTTCCTACATCAGGTGGCTTACACGTAATGTACGTCTAGGGAATTCTGACTTCTGGTATACCCAGGTACCTGGCATAGGCACAGGTGCACGCGCACTCATGCACATACATACACACACACAGGTGCGCACACAGACAAATGTGCACACATACACAATCTTTTAAAGGTTTTCTTTTTAAAGTTAGCAAACAACAGTGTGTCAAGGCAAACTGCAAAGGATACCATTAGCCTGAGTCTCCATGTCTAGCTGCCAGGCAAGATTGTATCCACAAGAAAGGAGGAGTAGATAGCAATCTGGACAGGGTGGGCCCTGACTTCCTGACCAGCCTGTTTGTGTGTCTCTTCAGGTCAGCACATCTTCGTGAACTTCAGTCTCCCAGACCTTGCTGTGGGCATCATCTTGCTTACTGTCTCCCTGGTGGTCCTCTGTGGCTGTCTGATCATGATAGTCAAGCTGTTGGGTTCTGTGCTCAGGGGACAAGTCGCTACTGTCATCAAGAAGACCCTGAATACTGGTAGGCCCAATACTTGAACCCTGTTCTGGGCTTTGGGGATGGTCTTGTGTGTGGCCCTGAACATAGGCATCTCAGGGTTGTCAGAAGAAGGACCCCTGTGCTTGGATGTTTGTCAGAACCATGGGCCCAATTCCATGCAGAGAGTACAGGGGTGAGTTCATAGCTCATCCCTGAGTGTGCTGTGATGCCAGACCAGGATAAGGAGGAGGGGATGTACTTCTAGATCCATGGTCTTGCTCTCAACCGTATCCTTGGTTTATGTGAACTTGGCAGGATGATGCAGATTAGAAAAGTTACCTGGTAATTTCAGGTCATATGTGGGGTTGTAACCCTTCACTCATCCTAGCCAGCAGTCCCTGGGACTCATGGCATGCCTTCTTTCTTTGTCTTCCAGATTTCCCCTTTCCCTTTGCTTGGCTGACTGGCTACCTGGCCATCCTTGTGGGGGCAGGCATGACCTTCATCGTGCAAAGCAGCTCTGTGTTCACGTCTGCCATGACTCCACTCATCGGTGAGTGAGGTTTTGTCCCTGGCTTCTCAGTCAGATCACCATTACCTCTTCCCATGGTTACTTGGGCTCATGCCGTGTGTTCTATGCTTTCCCAACAGGTATTGGGGTGATCAGCATTGAGAGGGCATATCCACTCACGTTGGGCTCCAACATTGGCACCACCACCACCGCCATTCTGGCTGCTTTAGCCAGCCCAGGCAACACCTTGAGGAGTTCTCTCCAGGTCAGCAACTGCTACCGGGCTCTGGGTGGGATAGAACCTGTCTGTGCTTTGGTTTTGGTTTAAGTCAGAATTTCATAAAACCCATGCTGGCCCCAAATTCATAAGGAACGGCCTTGAGAGGTCCTGCCTCCTCTGTGCTGGGAATGGATGCACGCCACGGCCATACCTGGTATATAGACTATTTTCTAGTGAGAGCCATGCACTCTCTTCTATCCATAAGCTACTGGGAGAAACCACATGGAGCTATGTATGAGGACAGTCAAACCTATGGGTTCCTAAGAGGTGGGCGTGTAAAACATCTACGCTGCTGAGACAATAGGCCCAGGTATGGTGAAGCAGCAGGCAAACCCGTATCAGATGACACCTTCCGGACCTGAAAGCTGAGCTCTTCAGTGGGGTTACTTCCTTCTTCCCCTGATCTCCAGACAGTAAAGTGATGGGTGTTCACAGAATATAATGCTCTGCACAAGCTCAACTATACACAAGACCTGGAGTGACTCTTACTTCTTCCCACCCTCTGTTTCAGATTGCCCTGTGCCATTTCTTCTTCAACATCTCTGGAATATTGCTTTGGTACCCAATCCCATTCACCCGTCTGCCCATCCGTCTGGCTAAAGGCCTAGGCAACATCTCTGCCAAGTATCGCTGGTTCGCAGTCTTCTATCTCATCTTCTTCTTCTTTGTGACCCCGCTGACAGTGTTTGGCCTGTCTCTGGCAGGCTGGCCAGTGCTGGTGGGCGTGGGCGTACCCATCATCCTGCTGCTGCTCCTGGTTCTGTGCCTCCGGATGCTGCAGTTCCGCTGCCCTCGCATCTTGCCCCTGAAGCTCCGGGACTGGAATTTCCTACCCTTGTGGATGCACTCTCTGAAACCCTGGGACAACGTCATCTCCCTGGCCACCACCTGCTTCCAGAGGCGTTGCTGCTGCTGTTGCCGCGTGTGCTGCCGTGTCTGCTGCATGGTGTGCGGCTGCAAGTGCTGTCGCTGCAGCAAGTGCTGCAGGGACCAGGGAGAGGAAGAGGAGGAGAAGGAGCAGGATATCCCGGTCAAGGCTTCTGGGGCCTTTGACAATGCAGCTATGAGCAAAGAGTGCCAAGATGAGGGCAAGGGCCAAGTGGAAGTTCTGAGCATGAAGGCCCTGTCCAACACTACAGTGTTCTAGGGGCACCTAGGAGTCAGGGGTGAGGAGGACCTCAGGTCCCATGGGATCCACCCCTTCCGTAAGCGTCTCCAGCTACCTCGCTAGGATTTCTGATGAGGAAGAATAACACCAACTCTAGCTCTCCTACCACCAGAGTAACAGTCTGTAGTTGAATTGGACTTATCTTCTCTGCTTCTCAAGTGCCTCCCTCTTAGAAGACAATACAGAGAGGCCTCAGATGACTTCATCCACCTCTGGCTTTCAAAGCCAATCCTCACCCAAAGGTCAAGTCTTAAGGGAGGCATTAGGGAAGGTTCTGGAAAGACCCAATGTAAAGAGTATTTGTAAATATATGTACAAAGCAGTCATTTCTTGGTATGAAACCTCAGCCACATCTTTTTTTTTTTTTATCAAAGTCTACTCCCCCTACTCAATAGCTCCTCCTCCTATTCGTCCCTGCCCCAGAGCAGCCAAGTCCAAACAGTGAAGTAATGGCTTGGAGCCCATAGATGTAAGCCTCCATAGCTTACATTGCAGGAGATGTTCTCTATGGAGGAGGCTTCATCTGGGTATAGTCAGATCAAGCAGTTGACCCCAGTGTCCTCAGCTTCAGCTTCCTAGGATGGAGAGACACATGGTTGGGGTTCATATTTGGTTTCTGTACGTAGGGCTCTGGATTAATCTAGAATAGGAGGCATTGGTGTTCTTGGTCAGAGTAATATTGCTGATGGAACCTGTAAGACCTGTGTCCCAAGCCCTCTCCGTTGCTACCACTCGGGACCATCTGCTTGTGAAGGGTCTGTTTATCTTGTTTTGTGCAAGGAGACTTGCTGGGCCAGCCTTTAGTGGTCTGTTTCCATCCACCCACTCACCCTCTTGCTCATGAAACATGTTCCCATCTTCCATAGGTGAGCTTTGTCCTGCCCCTTTCCATGCCTACAAAGCTCCAAGGGAATTCTTAGGAGGGAGGAGATAGGAAATGGCTAGATGCTCTTAAGAGTCAAGATGAAGCCAGTAGGGTTTGGAGTGACTGCAGGTAAAGGGTGGGATCCTATTCATACAGGATACCTGTGCCTTTTAGAGCCCACGTGTAATACCCACAATGGCTCTGCAACCATCCCCATAACTCCCCCCACCTCCCATAAGAACAAGCCTCAGCTTGACTTAGGGCAGGTGTGGCTCCATAGGACCATGTCCTCTCCATCCTCTCCCATCATGCTCTTCGCCATAGGAAGAGGTGGAGATGCCAAACTGAGCCCCTCTGTAGATAAAAGTTCCCAAAGAGCCATTTATGTGGCATATTTATAGCTATGCATCTGTACAGAATACTTCATAACTT
Organism: Mus musculus; assembly: GCF_000001635.26. Classification (NCBI taxonomy): domain Eukaryota; kingdom Metazoa; phylum Chordata; class Mammalia; order Rodentia; family Muridae; genus Mus; species Mus musculus. The sequence goes on from NC_000071.6 coordinate 53,070,949, forward strand.
ATACATAGTAAATAGTGATTTGTTTTATAGTGTCTCATTTGGAAATGAGGCAGGGTTCTTTTATGTACTGTGAAAAGAGCACCTTTGTATATTTTGTAATACTGCCTTTAAACACAACTCTCTGAGGCCACGCTATACCTCCCTGTAAATATGTAAGTTACACCCCAGGAGGTGGCTTTGCCCTCTGTTGATTATATATATTTTTTCTTTTTAAAAAAATGGGATCCTTGTTCCCATGTTAATTGTATTTTTTTAAACTGGTTGAGGAAAGGGGGAAATAAAAATCACACCCCAAGCCCCCCGCCCCCCGCAAGTGTGCTGCTTCCAATTGCAGGGTGACAGGAGGTATCTTTCCCTACTCAAACCTCACCATGCATCACCACGGGAAGCTATGTAGTTTCTGGTGACACTTTGGGACACAGAGGACTTAGTCCCACCTTCAGTTTTCTCTTTTCCAAGTCATGGGGATAAGCTACTGAGAGCTATGCTAAGCAAAGCATAACATTTTGTAGTTAATGAATGTTACCAGGTTTGGAAGCAAAGACTCGGGTGGAATCTTTGAAATCACACAGTTGATGTTTTGAAACTATGTGCAGGCCATCTTCTGTCTTGTTTTTAAAATTTCTACATTAGAGGGGGAAGGGGGCAGTGAGTGGGATGTAAATTGAATAAGTAAAAATTTAAAAATAAAAACAAATTAATTCCAGTACTGTAAACGGTGTTACTTATTTGACTTGGACACCAAAAAATTGTGCACTACAGACCTCCAAGGTCAGCAGGCGGGCCCTGGAATCCCTTGGGGTTCTATGTATAATGTGGACCAAATGAGAAGGTAGGCTTTACTTCCCGACAGCTCAGAAGATGCAGGGCGCCTAGGCCCCACCTTAGCCAGAGCTAATTTATTCTACTATAGCCCACCACTGGCATTATGCTAAAGCAAATGAGTCGTTCAGTCTGGGAGCGGTCGATATGTCCCCCACAGGAGCCCCGGCAAAAACGGGTGGGCAGGGAGGTTCAGGAATTATAGCTTCAGACAGTGTCTACACTTGAGAATCAGTCATCTTGTGCTGTGTAACAAGCAACCCCAAACTCAGGGCTATAAGATGCCGCTCCATTGGTTTACACTAGTCATTGGTTTGGGGTTATAGTCTACATGTCTCAAAACACGCACACATAGATTGGACAGGGAAACTGTTTTGCCCATTTCCTTTGAGCATAGCACTTACATTGGACTGGGCATTATAAGCAATATAGCTAAGATAATTCAAAGAGTACTGGAAGATATGTGTAGCACTAAGCAGAATGACCCTGGTTGATGGATTTTGCTGTGGTGGGCAAGAGCCACTCCTTTTAATAATCATATCAGGATTAGTGTACAGTCCAGGTTCAAAATCTGACACTATAAGGCAAAGGCAGTTAGGTGCAGAGCCCAGGCCTCCAACTGACCTCCAACTGAGTTTAGCATCATACAGTGAGACTTGGCCCCTGGCAGTTGCTTCAGCTACTGCCCTGGAGCTGCTGGCAGTGTAAAACTCTGGATGCATTTTGGCTGAGGATAGCCCAGTGAGATGAAAAATAACTTTTATGAGTAAGAAGTTTGTAAGATGCACCTTAAGATTTTTAAAAACAGTATAATAGTCTTACATTTTATATTGAGTACCTATTGAAATGACTGAAATATCCTGGATAGTTTGGGTTAAATACAATCTACTAATATTAATTCATCTACTTAATCAGAGGATGGATGTCGGATCTCCTTAAGCTGGGTGTGGGTGCTTGGAACCTAACTCATATCCCCTGGGAGAGGAACAAGTATTTTTAACTGCTGAGCCATATCTCCAGTCTCATACTTGTTTGGTTTTTCGAGACAAGATTTCTTTGTAGCCCTAGCTGTCTTGGAACTTGCTCTGTAGACTAGGCTAGCCTCAAACTCAGAGATCCACCTGCTTCTGCCTCCTGAGTGCTGGGATTAAGTGTGTGCGTGTGTGTGTGTGTGTGTGTGTGTGTGTGTGTGTGTGTGCCTCCACCAGCACGCAGCCTCTGTTTTTCAGACAGGGTCTTGCTCAGACTTACCTGGAACTCCCTGTGTAGTAGATCAGACTTGTCTGAAACTTAACAGTGATTCTCTTGCCACTGCCTAGAAATTCTGGGATTATAGTAGTATGCTACCACACCTAGCTCTTCTTCCTTTTAAAATATGGTTACCAGGACATTTCAATGCAAGCAAGACTCATTTCTGACACAGGAAGCATGATGAAAACACAAACTTAAGCTACCAATGTGTTGGAGTCTTGTTTCCTTTAAATATAACATGTTGCTTTTCTAGTATTCTAAAATTAAATTTACACCATCCAACAAAGAAACTTTCCTGTGTTAAATGCAGCTAGAATTGATAACACTATTCACCTTATGAAAACATAGGTATTCTCTCCCCGAAATATTTTATTAGTGATGAGATCAAGACAGCATTTAATCCCAGGAGACCCTGACAGATAGCTAATAGAGATCATACCTACCCGTGTCTATCACAATAAAAACCTGATAGCAATAGATAACTGAATAAGACATTTTCTTGGGACTTTTAGCTTATGGGAGTTTTGAAGATCTACTCTGAGTTGTGGCTCTTAGGATTCCGGAGTCAATTTGGAGTCATTATTTTCCTTATTGTCACTGTATTTACCTCCCTATGAAGTTCTGTACTTCAGAGATTTTAAATATGTGCCAGTGTTATATACATTGACTAATTGCCATTAGTCATTTTGGAAAACTCTGGGGCACTATTGGTCCAGTCTACAATGATAGCTATTTGACCTTCGTTCTAACGCACCTGTTGATATACCTCAAACACAGGTGATGATAAAATCTATATGGCTTTGTTCCTGGGAGTGTGCCAGATGTGGTGACTGGGAGGAAGGCTGTCTTTAATTACATTATCGGTGTGTTGAGAGGATGGTCAAAAAATGGGAGCTGTTAATGTCAATGAAATAGAAACCAGGTCTGAAGAACTCTTGAGCAGATAAAACTAATTTGATTTCATATGTGCCCTAAGCCTATACTGATTTGCACAAACACGCACAGATTAACCTCAGTTTGTTTGTTTGTTTGTTTGTTTGTTTGTCTGTTGAGTTCCAAGTCTGCAGCTGCACCCACCCTAAGTACGTTCTCTGTGACCTTAGCCTCCAAGCTGTTTCTTATAAATGCCTATATTGGTGTTTAATATAGGTCTAAATGCCTATATTGAGATGGCTCGGCTGTTGAAGGCTCAGCCTGAAGATCTGTGCTGATACCTGAAAACCGCATTTGGGGAAGGTAGAAGGAGAAAATTAACTCCTCAAAACTTGTCTTCTGATGTCAGTATAAGCACCACAGCCCAAACCCTTCTCCCTTCACATCATACACACACACACACACACACACACACACACACACACACACACATGCACACACTCGTGCGCGCACACACACAGAGTAAAAAATAAGGAATGAATAAATAGATAAGTAGATAGATTTAAATGTCTACATGGAAAAAAAACAGAACTCTTTTCTACCAATCAGAGGTAGCCAACAAACCATAGTTTGTTTCTAGTGCACTGACTGAATTGCATAGCTGCAACACTGGCCAGTGGCATGCTGCGTCTGCTTTCTCTCAGTTTTCCTGCAAAGCCCCCTTCTGGAACCACTTCTAGTTCACTGACTCCTGGAGCCCTCTCTGCTCCCATAAGCTCTCGGTGCGCCTCATCTTCTCTCAGCAATCTGCGGCTGAATCTGCTCCTCCCTCATGTACTCTGAAGTTCAAATTCCTCCAGTGAGTCCAGCAGAAACTTGGTGATAAACACCTGGCTGTAAAAGTCACCAGAGGGCAAGCGTACTGTGTCATCAAGTTTTTCCTGACTGGCTAAAGTCCTCAGTTCCAGCTAGCGTGCATTTGGGCTTCTGGGGCTCTAGGCCTTTTCAGACAAGAACAGATTTTTTTTTTTTGAGACAGGGTTTTTCTGTATAGCCCTGGCTGTCCTGGAACTCACTCTGTAGCCCAGGCTGGCCTCGAACTCAGAAATCCACCTGCCTCTGCCTCCCGAGTGCTGGGATTAAAGGCGTGCACCACCACACCTGGCTAAGAACAGATCTTTAGCCAGATGTTGTAACACACCTGTAATCTTATCAAAAGGAAAAATTCAGGTCACCCTTTTTTTTTTTTTCCATATTTGCTTTTTCTTTTTGAGGCAGGGTCTTATTGTATCCAAGTCTATCTTCAAACATAATGTGTAGCTGAGGATCACCCTGAACCCTGATCTTCCAACTCTATTTTTTGGGTGCTGGGATGGCAGGCACGCCATACCCACTGTACCTAGGGGATCAGATCCAGAGCAAGAAGCAAGCTAGGCAAGCATTCTACAAATGGAGCCACATCCCTAGCCCGCTTTCCCACATTCACACTATTGTAGGGTACAATAGTCGTAGTGTGGAAGAGGGAAATGAGCAAGCCTGTGGCTGTGTGTGTGAGCGTGCATGCATGGACACCCAAGTGTTGCTCCAGTCCCTAGATGCTCCCTTTGGGATCCACCCTATCTCTAAAACAATGGGACTCAGGCTCCCTCCACTCAGCTGAGGATGTCTATCTAAGTGCTAGTTGTGACTTCGGGCATGCATTTGGACTTCTGGGCTCACTTCTCCCTCCACATTGCTGGTGTCCTATCTGCTGTCCCTGGTCATTGAATTGCAGCTTGATCCCACTCTGTCCTTTCTGTCAGTCCTCAAAGCACCACACCCAAGCTATTTAAAGCCACATGACTTCCTCAGAACTTAAAAATGCAGTAGAGAAAATGATATTATTATGGTCAGATCTTCCGAATCCCTCCTGGTCTGACTTTCTTCTTGGCTTCAACCTTCAGCCAGTCATAGGACTCTTGAAGTCACTGTACCACAGACGTCCATGAGGGACATGAGCTAACATTCAGGCCAAGCAAGTTATGCACACCCTTTGCTACATAGACTGGTTGAACTTCCTTCAAAATTGCAGGTGTGGACCGGGGAGATGACCCAGCAGATAGAAGTGCTTGCTCCATAGGCCTGACAACTGAGGTCACAGTAAGAAAGAACCAACTCCCCAAAGCCCGCTGACTTTCACAAGCATACCATGGCACCCACGGGCCCACACTCACGGAACACATTACACTCTTACACACGGTAAGAAATTTAAATGAAAAAGTTGCAGATGCCCTGCTGCACCTGAACATGAGCGTTGGAGGGATTTTTCTCTTCCTACAAACATTGCTCCCCACTGCCCTCCTGCCCCCCAAAACAACTTCAGCCAGATACTACTGTTTCAACGGGGGTTCTCAATGTTTCAGAATCCACTGATATGCAGGACCCAGGAGAGCTGGAACTCAGCTTCTGGAGAGAAGCTGACTAGGTGGTCCTTGGTTTGGCCTTTAAGAATCTGGGCAAAGGTCAAATCTAGGTCGACTCAGCTCCAGCCGGCCACGACCTCCCATCTTCTTCCCCTCCCTTCCTATCTTTGGTCTTCCTTTCTCCTCTTCCTCCCCTCCTCTCTTTTCCCTTTCTTTTACCTGCCTCATCTCCCCCTCCCCCCACTGCTTTTCCTGTACTATTTCCTTTTGCTATAATGACATAAACATTTATAGTCATTATGAGGTCGTGGAATTACAAGCCATTGTTTATTGCCCCATTTATATTTTTCTTCTGCCATTTTCCACTTTTCCCCCATAATGAACTTATGTTATTTTTCATTAGTAAGAAAATATAATGAGAGTTGGAAAGCCTCAAGTGACAATTGGGAACCCGGGATTTGCTCCAGAGTCTATTCTTGTTCAGGGACGATGCCTCATTTCCCTCTGTAGATATTGTTTTTCCTATAACTTAAAAAAATATTTCATTGCGTTTCATTTTAATGTGTGTGTATGTGCATCTGTTTGTGTGTGTTACATGTGCATGTGTGCGTGCGTGCCTCTGTGTGTGTGTGTGCATGTGTGAGTGTGTGTGTGAGTGTGTGTGTTGCCACAGCATAAATGAGCAGGTCAGAGGACAACTTCCACGTGAGTCCTGGGAATCTAACTCAGATCATCAGGTCCAGTGTCAAGTGTCTTTACCAACTGAACCATCTCAGTGACCTCAAACGAAATGTTTGAAATGGTAGTATATGCCACCGGCAGGAAGTTCTGGCTTTTAGCTGCTGGGGTAAGGATGCAGAAATAGGAATGGAAGTCAAGGTTCAAGGCCATCTGCAGAGAAGACTACACCATTCCCAGCCCCTTCCTTTTTCCTCTGCTCTCGTCTCTTTCCACCCCCACTTTCCATGTCTCTTGGAGATCCATGGCATCTCAGAGAGGCTTCTCTTTATCTGCTCCCCTCTCAACATGAAGGCCAGAGAACTGAACCAAAGGTGGTGGCAAAGACAAGCTCTCATCTGGCTCCCTACCCTGGTTAGTTTTAGTGGATGTTGGTGAGTGCTGTAGGCACACTGCACCCACACAGCTAGTGAGGATGCAGTCTGTGTGTGTGTGTGTGTGTGTGTGTGTGTGTGTGTGTGTGTGTGTGAGACAACAGTACACATGTGGAGATCTGGGAACAACTTCCACATGGGTCCTAGCATGCACAAGGTTCCAGGTTCAATTCTTAGTACCATAAAAATAAGTAAGTAAGTAAGTAAGTAAATAAATAAATAAATAAATAAATTTCGTGGTAGTGACACATGCCTTTGATCCTAGCACTCAGGCAGAGGCAGAGGCAGAGGCAGAGGCAGAGGCAGAGGCAGAGGCAGAGGCAGAGGCAGAGGCAGAGGCAGAGGCAGAGGCAGAGGCAGAGGCAGAGGCAGAGGCAGAGGCAGAGGCAGAGGCAGAGGCAGAGGCAGAGGCAGAGGCGGGCTGATCTTTGAGTTCAAGGACAGTATGGTTGACAAAGCAAGTACCAGGCCAGCCAAGATGGTGGTGGGACAGAATGAGAGCGAGCGAGCGAGCGAGCGAGCGAGCGAGAGAGAGAGAGAGAGAGAGAGAGGAATAGGAAGAGGAGGAGGAAGACCCCCCAAAATAACAAACAAATTGTTAGTTTCTATATAACTCCTACATTAACATCACCTTGAGCAACAATATTTGTGAAGTCAAGGGATTGGTGTGCACTCTTATTTTTTCAATAAGTGGCAAAGTGAATACATAATAACCAAATTACTGTCTTTTTTTTTTTTTTTTGAGACAGGGTCTCCCTGTGTAGTCTTGGCTGACCTGACAATTGCTATATAGATCAGGCTGGCCAGCCTCCAGCGTGCTAGGAGTACGTGTGCCACTATGCACAGCAGATTATTAGAACTTTAAAAGTTCAAGCAGATACTACATTTAACAACTCATGCTCTCCCACCTCCATGGGCATCAATACAGGCATGAAAGGGTGTATTGAAAGCACCTCCCATAGCTGGGTATCAGTAAGGCTCATATGCCCACTTCTCTTCATTTTGAGAGGAAGCAAAGGGAGCCGAGAGGACCCCAGATGCAGGAGGAGGGACTGGGAGGGAGGAGACAGCAAGACCAGCAGTGGGGCCTCAGTTGTCATGAGGCCAGTCAAAGGAGACAAGAGTGGTGTTTTCCTAGAAGGGAGAACAAAGGTCAGCAGGCAAGGGTAGTAGACGCTAGAGCATTGTCTGCCGGGCTAGGCGGCACCGGGAGGGAAGCAAGGGAGAGAAGTCAGATGAAGATAAAGAAAAGCATGCCTGCTCTTGTGGAAGAGTTTGAACTCTGTCCTGGTGTCCATGTGGGGGGTGGAGGTGAGGGCAGGAGTCATGGGATCCATTGTGCAGGCTGGGAGGATCTCAGGAGAGAGAGCTGTGGAGAAGTAGGACACTGGCTTCTGTACCAAGGTCCACATGTCCCATTTCCTCCTTCTGTGCTTCCCTAGGTTCTTAAACACAGCTTTCCAAGTGGACCAGGCCATTCATTTCTGTAGAAATAAGTGCTTTGTTCTGTTTGCATTGGCTCAAAGAAGCGGCACCTGCTTGGTGCTGCAGACCTGACCTAGGAGCTGTTCCTGGTTCCTTCCCCTGGTTCATGCTCCACCAGCAAAGCCACGAGGCTCCCAGAACCCCCCATCAGTGCTGAGCATACCTTGTCCCCTCTTGGGACCATTCCCCCTCTTCTTGTGTCTCAGGAATTGCGTTGCAGTGATCTGCGGAGCAGCCTCTCTCTGGGGGTGTGTGTGCATGCATCCACAGTGACTATCAGAGCCTAAGCAAGTGCCTTCATCTCATTGGGTCTCAGTCTGTCCACCTGTCAAGTAGGAATGGCCTATCAATATATACACCCCATAAGGCTATTGTGGAGATGACATGAGGGTAAAGCACTTACCTTATGTGGCATATAGTTGGCCAATAAAGACTTGGTATGAATATTATAACTCATCTTGTCCTGGGAGATGTTGTAGCCAGAACCTGCTCCCCCAAACCTCCCACAAGTCAGGCTTTGCTACATGTCTTCAGTATGTCAGTGAAACAGATAAGTAATAGTAAAAATGGAAAGAGGTTGATTCAGTGTGGCCACACTGGAGAGGGGAATAAAGAGGTTCAGGACGCCCTAAGTGCATTTTTGGGATCACAACTTGAGGTTGAGATTTAGACAAAGAAGGGTCAGAACAGAAGTACACATAGCTCAGTATTACAGGTCAGTGTGGTCTTAGCCCCATCATCATTGGTTCCGTTCCAGTTTCTAATGCAAGGTTGTCTGTCCCATTGTCAGAACTTGATGACCTCTGTTTCCAGGAGACAAGCTCCCCTACTGCCTATCATCAGGCACCTAATTTGCTTTTTCTCCCAGCATGCAATTCAATTTCAGTTTCTTGAGGTGTCTTGTCCTTCCCTCCCTCCCTTCCTGTCTCCCTCCTTCCCTTTCTTCTTTCTCCCCCCAACACTCCCCACCCTCCTCACTCTCCCCTTTTCTCTTGAGACAGGGACTCTTTACATAGTCCTGCCTGTCCTGGAACTTACTACATAGACCAGGCTGGCCTGAACTCACAGAAATCCACTTGTTACTGCTTCTCAAGTCCTGGGATCAAAGGTGTGCACTACCACATCTGGCTAAATTTTAATCTATACTTTTGTTTTATGTGTATGGGTGTTTTGCCTGCTTGTAGGTCTCTGCACCGTGTGTGTACAGTACCCGAAGTCAGAAGAGGGCATCCAACTCCTCTGGGACTGGAGTTACAGGCAGTTTTGAGTTGTCATGTGGGTGCTGGGAATTGAACTTAGGTCCTCTGGAAGGGTAACAGATCTTCCTAACCACTGAACCATCTCTTCAGCACCATGGGGCCCTTGTCTTAATTATCTGATATTCAAAGGGAGGTCATGATATCTGTTCTAATATCTACACTACTGCTCGTACCTCTTTACCTGTCATCATAGCTGTCTAACACATCCCAAATTAGGGGCTTAATAATGTAATGACCATTTCTTATCTTCCAGAGTTCTGGGAGTGAGCTGTACTCAGCAAAATGGTGGCATCACAAACCCTTGCAGCTAGATAGTGGCTGGGGTTAGAGTTCATTCAAGATCTTTTTTTTTGTCACATGGTGTCTTAGTCAGGGTTTCTATTCCTGCACAAACATCATGACCAAGAAGCAAGTTGGGGAGGAAAGGGTTTATTCGACTTATACTTCCATGCTGCTGTTCATCACCAAAGGAAGTCAGGACTGGAACTCAAGCAGGTCAGGGAGCAGGAGCTGATGCAGAGGCCATGGAGGGATGTTCTTTACTGGCTTGCCTCACCTGGCTTGCTCAGCCTGCTCTCTTATAGAACCCAAGACTACCAGCCCAGAGATGGTCCCACCCACAAGGGGCCTTTCCCCCTTGATCACTAATTGAGAAAATGCCTTACAGTTGGATCTCATGGAGGCATTTCCTCAACTGAAGCTCCTTTCTCTATGATAACTCCAGCTGTGTCAAGTTGACACAAAACTAGCCAGTACACATGGCTTGCAGTTAACCCTTTGCCTGGACGGATTCACCAGAAGGCACTTAGGGATCATTAAGGATCAACAGAAAATGTTCCAAGAAACCCATGAGGTTGTGGTGCCATCTTTTATGACCTAGCTTCAGAAATTATAATACTAGTTGGACCTGGTGACATGACACACATCTGTAATCCCAGCACTCTGGATGTGGAGGTAGGAGAATAATGAATTCAAGGCTATCCTGAGCAACATAGGATCTCTCTCTCTCTCTCTCTCTCTCTCTCTCTCTCTCTCTCTCTCTCACACACACACACACACACATGAAATTACCAACACCAGAGAAACTCCAAAGTTGCTTCTGCAATGACAACAGCACTCTTCCATTGTGGGAAATAGGATCTATCTTTAGACAGACACAGTTACATTTTGAAACCACCGAAGTGCACCCTATGGTTACAAATAATTTACCTTCTTCCCTTGTGTCTTTTCAAGACCTCCATCCCTCTTTTGCTACAGCACAAGACCTAGTTAATCATCCAAGATCTGGTCACCTACATTAACTTCAAGTATGCATGAAGATTCTGGCCCATGACTCTCAGGTCTGCATGCCTTGAGTGTCATTTCTCTCGGTGGAAAGTCCAAGAAGATAAGGACATAAGTCACAAGCCCTATACATGCCCAGCATTCACTAGCAAGAAGACCTATTGTAGACCCTCACATTCAGGGGTGAGGGGGAAGACTCTCCTTTACAGATCCAGTTTATGGAGCAGGGTCCCGTTCTTGTGCTGGGAATGCTGCATAGCTAGATGTGCCTTAGTACACATATAGCTCTGATTTTCCATAATTACATAGCTATATACATATACATACGAATGTACATATACACACAAAACAAAACACTTCAACTTGGAGCACTTGAAACCACAGAAACTGATAGTCTCTCAGTTCTGGAAACTGAAGGTCTGGCATGAAGATTTCAAAAGAGCCATGTTCCTTGTTGAGGTTTGAATAAAAATGGCCTCCATAGGTCCACAGGGAGTGGCATTATTAGGAGGTATGGACTTGGGAGTAGGTGTGGCCTTGTTGGAGGGAGTGTGTCATTTAGGGACAGGCTTTGAGGTTCAAGCTAGGCCTAATGGTTCACTGTTTCTTCCTCCTGCCCGTGGATCCAAATGTAGAATTCTCATCTTCTTCTCCAGCACTATGTCTGACTGGATGCTGCCATTCTTCCCGCCATGATGATAATGGACTAAACCTCAGAACTGTAAACCAATGAAATGCCTTTCCTTTATAAGAGTTGCCGTGGTCATTATGTCTCTTCAGAGCAATAAGATAGAAAACTCTCAGCTCCGTTTCCAGTACCATGTCTGCCTGCCACAAATGCTTCTTATCATGATGATAATAAACTAAACCTCAAAACTGTAAGCAAGCCCCAACTAAATGCTTTCCTTTATAAGAGTTGTGGTGGTCATAGTGACTCTTGACAGCTGTAGAAACCCTAAGACATTCCACCTAGAACCTATGGGGCAATCCTTTCTTTGGCATTCCTTTGTTGGAAAATGTATTGCACCCCTCCTCCAAACTCACAAGGCATTCTGCCTGTGTGTCTTCATGGTGTCTCTGTCTGTGTCTGCTGTTCCCATTTCTAGATTTCCCCTTGTTATAATGACACAGGCCACCCAAAGGAACTCATTCCACTCACTTTTCTTGGTGACACTCTTTTTTTTTTTTTTTTTTTTTTTTTTTTGGTTTTTTCGAGACAGGGTTTCTCTGTATAGCCCTGGCTTTCCTGGAACTCACTTTGTAGACCAGGCTGGCCTAGAACTCAGAAATCCACCTGCCTCTGCCTCCCAAGTGCTGGGATTAAAGGCGTGTGCCACCACTGCCCAGTTTGGTGACACTTCTTTTAAATCAAGATACATAGCGAGGCTGGAGGTTAGGATCTTGTAGTTTGAGGGTGACTATTTCTCATAAGTCTTGAAAATGTTTTGGTTTTGTTTTCAAGATAAAGACTCTCTGTGTAGCCCTGGTTATCCTGGAGCTCATTATGTAGACCAGGCTGGTCTTGAACTCACAGAGATACACCTGCTTCTGCCTCCAAGAATTTTAAGCATTTTAATACTTGGTCTCAAACTGGTGGCCATTTGGAGAGAATTAGAAGGTATGACCTTGCTGGGGGAAGAATGTCACTGAGGATTGGTGGGCTTCGAGGTTTCAGAAGACTCATGTTGGTTTCAGTTAGCTCTCTCTGCCTCCTGTTTGTGGTTTGAGATATAAGCCTTCACTTCTCAGGGGGTTGCTCCAGCTGCCTGACACCTGCTGCCTCTCTACTCTACCATCATGGACTTTAATCTGCTGGAACCAGAAACTTCAAATAAATTATTTTTTCTA